>NC_044281.2:46109660-46134660 GCF_004027225.2 Strigops habroptila
GGCAAACTTGGCATAATTTTCTGTGTTATATTTAAACTCCAGCTTAAGTAGGCAGAGTAGATTACAAGAAAAATCCCCTGGGCTAATTATATATCAGAAAAGAGGTTGGGTTTTTTTTTTCTCGTACTCTTACATAAAGTACAAATGATTTCTCAAATTGATAGTACTTAGCACCTGTTAAATATTTCTATTATTCCTGATGTGCTTTTAGATTTCTGTTTATATAATGACTGATTACAGTATCAAAGTGGTTTAGGTTCTTCATTTTAGGAGCATTACAAAACTAATTACAAAAGTCAGATCCAAAGCTCAGTCAATGAATGAATTTCTTGTGTTAAGACTCAAATTGGGTATTAATTGAAGCTGTGGCTTGGGTGAGAACTGCTGGTAGATTTAATCTGGAAAAAGACCTGTAATAATATTAGTGGGAAAAAAGCTAAAGAACTGGAATAGTCATTGAATGAAGCATAGAGGAACAAACCTGCCAAATAAGTGCCATTATGACTTAAATAGGCATGTGAGCTAGATGTCTCGTTAGATTAAACTGTTATGGATGTCCATTCATCTGTGGAAAAGATGGTTATTTCTAGTTAGAGTATTGCCTTCCCTTTCTAATGCATATCTTGCTAATATCATTCATACTTGTGTCACCTGAGGATCAGAAAACTGAAATGCGCATCATCTGCAACTATTTTGGGGAGATTGTTTGAAAGCTGAACCTAGCTTTTAATCCAGCTCCATTACAACCATAATTGTATTATGGAAACTCAATCATCCCAGAGTTCGGAAAGCCAGCTTTGAAGTGGCTGGTATCAAATTTTTTTCAGGATCTGCTTAAAAAAGAGAAATTAAAAAAAAAAAAAATGCTTAAGCACCATTGGTTTTTAATGAGACTTGAACTTTTAAGTGCTTAAGTCAATTGTGAACCTGGAAATTAGGCTCTAAGGATACTTAGTTCTTCAAAGGTATGCTTTGACCTAGCTTCTGTTTAGGCACCTGATTCCACATGATGTTTCTTTGAGAATAAAAGCATTGGAAAATGTTTTTTCTGAAGAGGCTGGTTTTAAAAGTAGATCCATTCTTAAAAAAACAGACTGTCTGCTTGCTCAAAATCTTCTTTCTCTGTCTCTGCCTCCTCAATGCAGTAAAAACTGGAAAGCTCTGAAAACTTCTGTTCAAGGACAAGTACACCTTACCCATTTAGAGAAGGAGCTGCTACTGTATTAAAGTGTTTCCTTCTCATTGCAGGCCAACATATTCAGTTCATCATGTATCTTCTCTCAGGTATTTGAGAATGTAATACCCATTTGTCCCTCTTTATTTCACCAAATGCCTCACTGAAACCCTTGTTGAATGTAAATATAAGAGAGTGGTGAATACAAGTTGAAGTATTCTGCTTTCATCCTTGTGTGGTTTATTTATTCACTCATTTGGTATCACAAAGGCTTTCTTCACCTGTTATTGCCAAGGAACAGACAACAAAGGCTTTTCACATACCAAAGAATTCTTAGAGAATAAGGAAACAGTAATATTAGAAGTCTGACATGACTGAATTAAGTACTGCATTCAATTTTCTTATACTAAATCTAGCAATATTACAGTTTATTTTAAAAAAGATTAATTTCAAAATTGTCATAAAGTTATGAATTCAACTCTAATATTCATCCTGTATGGATGTCATATAGATATATTATATTTTAAATTATCAGGTATAACTTGAACACTTAACAATAGTTACTAAGATAAATGGAAATAAAATAATAGCAGTTTCTTCACTGCAAGTATATAGACTTAAATATTCTTTCTGTTCAAAAATGAATTTGGTTGTCAGATTAATGTATCATTGATGGTTTGATTGCTTTCTCATATCACAATGTCATTATTTGTTTGATTTAGTTGCATATAACTCTCATCTTCTGAAGATCTGAGAACCTCTGCATGGTTGCATGAGTCACAACAGACCTCTTTGCTACTGACGTGTAAGCTGGAGCTCTGGTGAAGGGAAACACTGAAACCAAACCTTGCCACTTATTTAAACCGTCTTTCACAGCAAAAGGTTTTGCATTTTGGGTGGTGTGTGTGTGTCATAACCACAACGGTCAATGAGGAAATGTCATTTAAAGAAGGTGGGAAATATTTAGGTTCTCTTTCCACGAAGAGGTACATAACTTTGGGCAAAACTCTTCACCTTCTTTATTTACCCTGTGGTTGAAATGGGGCTAATAAGGCTTATAATTTGTATGCTTAGTACGCAAATGGAAAAGTATGCTTAAAAAATGGCCGGTGAACTTGGAAAGCTGGTTTTCCTATTAAATCTGAAAAAGCAGGAAGTATCAAAACACGGTCATCTAATTGCATCTTTGCAAACTGTGTGGTGTAAGTATAAATGTGACTCCTACTTATTCTCTCTTTGGAAAGCCTTTTTGCCACAAGAAGAATAATGGCAGCACACTCAGCAGGCTGCAGGAGGATGAGATAGCATGCTTGCAGCATTTCTTTGCAGCATAATTGCAGCATCAATGAACCATGAATTCAGCCTAATTAACATAACTGGAACCACTGCAATCATGCTGCCATTCAATTTAGAGTTTGAACATTCTGGTGAAGTATCACGGTTCTGCTGTTTATTGTTGGGATGCTATAGAGAACTGTCCACTTGCTTTCTTGCTGCTGTCTTGATGTATTTTTATTATTTCAGGATAGCTAGGGAACTTCAGAAACAGAAGATCATTGGCTTACTGTTCCATGACTGAATCTGCAAGTAATGCTGTATTACTTCTGTAAAAAGTAATGAAACCGTTTAGTATTCTATAAAACTCACAGTAAATGTACTAAATTTCCAAGTTAGACACAGGTTCTGAATTGTAATGGATAGCTAATGGCAAATAATTCTGGAGTATTTTAAGGACTGCATTCCCAGGATTTTAAAAATAACATTTTCTGTTACTCTTTGTAAACACTATACCTAAGAGAAACTTTTTAAAAAAAAAAAAAGCTTGGATTTTTTTAATGTGTTGCTCTGTAAATATGTATTTTTTATTGTTAC
The DNA here is from genome assembly GCF_004027225.2 of Strigops habroptila. Lineage (NCBI taxonomy): Eukaryota > Metazoa > Chordata > Aves > Psittaciformes > Psittacidae > Strigops > Strigops habroptila. Next base: position 46,112,707 of record NC_044281.2, read on the forward strand.
TCTTGATTGTGCTACAGTAAAATCAGGAAGGCACAGAAGTAGATCATGTACCACAGGTCTTGTCAACAGGGCAAAATAACTAGCTATTTTGGAATCATAGAATGGTTTGGGTTGGAAGGGACCTTAAAGACCATCTAGTTCCAACCCCCCTGCCATGGGCAGGGACACCTTCCATTAGACCAGATTGCTCCAAGCCCCATTCAACCTGGCCTTGAGCACTGGCAGGGATGGGGCAGCCACAGCTTCTCTGGGCAACCTGTGCGAGTGCCTCAACACCATCGTGGTGAAGAAGTTTTTCCTAATATCTAATCTAAATCTACCCTCATTCAGTTTAAAGGCATTCCTCCTTGTCCTATCCCTACAGGCCCTGAAGTCAAGAAGTCACGGGACTGCTGAAAACAGCTTTAGCTGGTAAATAGAGAGCTGGGACTGTCTAGGAGGCTTCCTGCATCTCTCTTGGCCGTTAGGCGAGAGATCCTTCATGGTGGCACTGAAGCCACTTCAGTGGTGCACAAGAGAAGTTACTTCTGCAGTTGTGACAGAACTGAGCTAAAAAGCTTAGGAATCGTTGCCCTGTTATTTTCTGCTCCTGACTAATTGCAGAAAGGAAAGAGTAACCCTTTTCCTTGCAGCTGATTTTATGTAGTTATGATCATGCTGTTTTACCACATCTCCTTAAATGTCTACTCAAGATCAGTGAAGTAGCCTGGTTATTTTAATGACTTTAATTTGGGGGGAAAAAAAAAAACCAAACCCCCCAAACCCAACATTTTTAAAAATCTTTCCTAAAAAGCAATTAAATAGAGAAGTTTTGTATTAGAAGCTGAAACATGAAGTTTGAAAGTTGTTAGAAGTTGTTTGTACCTACTAGAAATGTTTCCATAGTTTTCTGCTCAGAGAATCTCTCATGTATGTATTTATATATATATACAGACACACACTCAGACACGTGTGACAGGTGTGAGTATACAGAAATTTTAAAAAGTCTGAGCTTCTGAGTTGAACAGTTCTGCTTTTTCTGAAGGATAGTCATATTGAGAAGAGTTGCTTCCATTAGATAAGGCCAGTTCACTAAAAGTAAAAGAGCATGAGTTTCAGGTGGTGGTAGGCAAGTTGTTGATGGGGGGAGCAGGAGTACAGAAGTGGTGTACGACTATGGTATTTAATGCTGCTGTGAGGGCCAGTTGTTTGCAGACTCTTTGCATTGCATTATTTAGTAGTTTTTTGCACCAGGGTGGTTTGTAATGCAGTAGTCTTATCTGGAAACAATGAATGATGAATATGACCAGGATATCATTTGGGAGGATGGGGTATTCACCTAGATGATTGATGGAAAGCCCTTTTTGAACAGTATGTAGTGTAATAATCCCTTCCTGGTGTGTATCCTGGAAGGGCTCCGGTGTCACAGGTTGGATGGGGAATTATAGAATAATTTACTTTGGAAAAAGCCCTTTAAGATCATTGAGTCCAGCTGTGGTTTCAGGACAGGTGCTGCTGGAAGAATGAGATACAGTAATTTCAGGAAAATATTCCAAGGTGTTTTCCTCTGTTTTGAGGATTTTCTGCATTTTTCTTGGGTATAAGTTCATCCCTTTTTATTCATGTGGCTGATTCAGAAAATTCTGTATTCATGTTAACTCCCAAATGCTAGCTTTCCATTTGTTCATTGCTTTTCCCCCCCAATGATGTTAACTCAGGAAATTATTTGTTACACTTTTAACTCTGAGCATCTGAGTATAAATTTAGCATTAGAGAACTGCAGACCTTTTGAAATAGCCATCTTGTTCATGTTGCTTCCTTCTGTGTCCTGATGTGACTGTCAGCGTCTGAGATCATATGAAACTCTTTCCTATGTTTCTGCTAGAGTGACTGTTGAATTTATCACTAACCTTTCTACTCTTTGCTTTTCTCTTTAAGATACTTAGTGTTTTTTGAGAGATGGGCGCTTTCTTCAGCTTCCTTTTCCTTCTAATGCAAAAACTGTATTATTTTTCCCCCAAACCTGTTCACTGCCTGTGGTCATCTGATGCATGTGTAACAAAACTAAGCACTGCTTCTCATTTTGTTGGATGTCAGGGTAAGCTCATGACGTAGGCTCATGGATGTCTGTTAGGATTTGCAGGACTTCAAAGGCTCATAGAATTGAAATGTGTGCCTGGAATTTACTTAAGTAACAAGATCATACAGGCTTAAATGTTTTATAAGATGCATTCTTTCTTTCATGGGATCATATCTGAGAGTTTAGCTTAGCATTGCCTGTATTCAAGGCTGTTCATCGATTTGTGGGGCCACTAATACAGTGAGATGCTTTTCAAGAAGGTAGTTAAATGTAGTAGATGAATGTGAGTGGTCTAACTGACCTCAGCACTAGTGAGACTTCTTGTGTCCTTGTGTTGAAGTTGGGAGGTGATCTGGCAGCATCGCGGAAGAGTTGGGGTTGGAGAAGTCTGAGCATGGTAGTTGGAGTAGAATGACTGGCTAATGAGTTTTTTCTCTTTTTTAGTGATCTGTTGGGTTGCTGATCTAGTTTTTTACAAGTTGTATCTTAAAATTAACAGATCATATGAATACCTGATGTAGAATATACCCCTCTAGTTTTGCACTGATCTGTGATTAATGTCCTATGTATAACTCAATTGGTGAATAAGGAAGTGAAAAAATCTGACCCTCTTCAGCAATGAATCTTCTTAACTCTAGCCTGTGAACAAGCCGCAGTGGCTACAGGATGGTCTGGCAAGCTTGCTGTCGTAATGCTAGAGTTTAGGTGTTGGTTAGTCATTCTTGTCTCAGAAGGCTTAATACTCATTTTAGCTGAGATTCTCCAGTTGAACATTTGTTAACAGTGGGGTCAAGCAAAGGGCTGGCTGCGGTTGAGGAAGACTTGAAGGAAGTGCAGAGAATAGCTAAAGTGGTTGGTTCCTGGAAGGTCGAGTCTGTGATTCATCCATTTGGAAATGAAGGAGGAGAAAGCAGTGCCAGTTAAATATCACAAAAAGTTATGATAAGTATCTAATTATCTGGAGAGATCACAGTCTTTCAGCATCTTTATTCCCTGCAGCTGCAATACGTAAACTCAGGAAGATGACTGAACATTGATACTTAGTCACACTTGTTACTGAATGCAGTTACTGAGAATTGACAGAAGAAAATATTTTTGAGAGGAGTTTCCAAGGAGAGATCATATTTCTAGTTTAGTGTGCAGCAAAACCAGTGCATCTGAATGGCTTTCAGATCTGGTAGAGAGAGAGAAACTGCTCTGTGGTAAAATATTGCAAAGGAAATAATCTCCTTCAGAACCAGTTTTTCTCTTTCCTTTCCTTTTTCCTTCTCTTCTTTTCCTTCCCTCTTTCGCCTTTCCCTTTCCCTTTCCCCCTCCCCTCTCTCCTCCCCTCCCCTCCCCTCTCCCCTTCCCTCCCCTCCCCTCCCCGCTCCACTCTTTCTTCTTTTTATTGTTTGTATATGCAGATTCTAAAGTGACTCAGACCAAATGTCAGACGTAATTTGAGTGTTCGGTATTTTAAATCTAATAGCTCTGTTTCCACAAAAACTCTTGCACACATTCTTGGCCACTTTTTAAACATTGATATATATAGTTTTCTGTCTTTTATACAAATTCTTGAAATAAGGTCTTTGAAGGCACTAAAAATATGTAAGTTGGTCATTTTTGCTGAAATAAATTGTTTAAAAATGTTAAGGATATACATCTGTAGACAAATACAGACCTTTCCTCTGTATGCTGTTTGAAGATGTTTTCAGGCTGTGTGAGTGCAAAATAATTGCAAATTTTCACCTTTGATATCTATAACTCTGTTACTATTCTGAGAAATTTTTAATGAGTCATTACTGTGCACTGTCCAGGTAAATTAAGGAATATTTTAAGGAGAGACATATAAGAAAAAAAAAAAAATTGTTCATGATGACTTTGCTCCATGTACCTCATGGAACTAGTTTTAGTAGAAATAACAAACAGGGAAATCCATAGGTAAATAGGAAAAGAAATTGTCATAAGCTAAGGGCATGGTGATGATCAGCTGAAAAAGGGAGCTGTAATCTTGTTTGGGGGTCTTTGACCTAATGTAGTAACTGGTGAGCAAACCCTAGCCGTTGTGGTTCCTACTGCCTTGTACGACACTGTGCAATCATGTCAGTATGGGCTATTTTATAGGTTATTAAATAGATCATGTTAATACCAAGTCTCTTCTTCACCTGTAGGCCTTGTAGGCTGTCACTTGCCCTTATCTCAAGCCTCAAAAGCATCTATTTGTCCCGATGTCTTCCTGCCCTTTAGCCAGGTCCATTCACTGCTAGTCAACATCTGTCTGCTCCCACTATTGTTCAGTGGCACCAGCCAAGCAACTGTGCGTGTCACTCGCTAATGCTCACCTGTGCTTGCTCACCTTGCCAGCACCATGCTGCCGCAGGAGAGATGGGCTCTAAGACAGCCCATTGCCTTTGGCTGTGGCAGTGTCTGCTCCAAGCAATTTTCTGAACATCCAAAGGAGCACATCCCCATTAAAAGAAACAACAACAAAACAGCACTTTGATTAATTTTTAGGGTGATTGCCTTTTACAGGACTCTGAAAACTGGTTTTCAATTAACAATCTAGTTTGCAGAAAAGGTACATATTGATGAACATAGTCCATGACTTCCTGCTCAGTTCCATTATTCTCTTCTAATTCATATGCAGAAGCTAAGGTTTCCCATGATCTCACTGTTTATCAGAATCCAAGGTACGTGGAGGTTAATGTTTTTCTTATTTTCTGGTGAGAGTTTTATCTCCTGTTTTCTTCACAAATGACAATAAAGGAAAAGGAAAAATATGCTTCCAGAAAGCACCTTAATGTACAGATGACCCATCAAGAATTAGCTGAATGGTCTTCTGAGAGCTGGAAATTTCCCTAATGCTTTTTTGGCATATAGTGCTTCTGAATATCTGACAGCCAGATATTTTTCTATTCATATTCAGAACTATTTTCAATGCCAATTATTGCTGATTGACAAATTTGATATTTGAGCTGCCCATCATGCCATGAGCCCTCCTCCTGCAACGTGCCCAAACCCTTGTTTAGCCTCTGTGATAGCAAAGTGGTCGGCATTTCACATGACCAATTCAGTAGCCTTTCTGTATGCACAGGAAGAGCATAATAAAATATAAATGTGTAGTATAACTAGGATGCAATGCCTTCCTGCAGTAGGGACACATTTAATTTGGAGAAGGGGAATACGGACAGTAGGAAAAAATGAAATGCTGATCTTAGTACGAAAAAGTTTCTGACTACCAAAGGTGATGCAGCAGCATAATAAAACAGAAACAAAGCTGAGGTGTTTATACTTACTCATGTGAGTACTGATGGAACACCTCTTAAATTAACCATACAGTCCTCCTTATATATATGATCATGTACCTTACCTCAAAATCAGAGCCAGTTATATTAGAATAGCTGATTACACTCAAATTGTGGAGGGGATTTTTTTTTTCCCAGAAATTGGTTCTATAAAAAACAGGCTTATTTTAAGAATTCTGACTTCAGACAAATAATCTAAAATTGACACTTGATTGAAGCTAACAAACCAAACACAATTTATTGCTTGTTCCAAATTGTAGTGAGAACATTTCCTTTCTATTTGAAGGACCTTCTAAAAATATTCTTGTAGTTATTAATAGTAACTTGGATGACTTGGAGGTATATACATATTTCATATCAGAAATCTAAAAAAAAACCTCTTAGTCTAAAAATCACCTGATTGTGACATACTGGATGTGAGACATCAAATTGTCTATACAAACTTCATCTAAAAATTATAGGTATATCTTTCCAATTTGTAGGCATGTTCTACTATGAACATAAATTAATATTAATTTATTTAGCAGCCTTCTCTTTGCGGTGAAACATTTTGTTCTTAATACATTACAATGAATAAATGCCTACAAAAAGCTGAAGTTAAAATTTATGTCTTGAGTCTACTTTGCCTTAAGTGTCACAGTGAGTTGAGCTTTCTATTAGTGAAGGACCACAGAACATAAAAGTCCAGCTCTATGCTGGGGCTGAGATTAGATCTGAATGCAAGGAAAAGCAACAAAGGTCCACAAAATAGCTGAAATCTGCAAATACTTCCTCTACTTAACCTACGTTTTCATTGCGTGACTGTAAAGAACAGCAAATCTTTGTTCTTTTCCCTCTCAGTTCCCATTCAGTTAGTTCAGAGACATAGGAGGAAGGTTTTGGGGAGCAAGTTCCTTATCAGTCTTCCTACAGTTTCCATCTGATTCTGTCAACAGTGAGTATATCAAAACCGTGAGCTTACAGCCACTTCTAACCATCAAAAAGTTTTGTAAAAATTATTATGTATATACACACATATATATAACATATAAACGAATATAAACATCGTTTATGACTGTAAAGTTCTTTTATATCTTTAAAGTTTAGCTGATACTGGAGTTGGTAAGACCCTAAGCTCTGCTTTTGGGTTCAAGAGAGAATTACATCTGCCTTAGGTGGAATTGTGAAGAAGCAAGTGTTTAGCTTGGGAAGATCCCAGAATGTTCAAGTGGGGTGATTAGCTACAAAGTCATTCTGGTTCATTCTTTATGAAAACCCATTAGGACATTTCTTAGGTCTGTATTCCAGAAGGCTCTGCTACTCATCATGGCTTAATACAAAGAGTGGAAAGTCTCAGGAGTGCTTCTCGCATCCTTTGTGCCTGTCAGGAAGATGTTGGTTTAGCAGCCTCAAGGTGGTCTGGTGGTTGTGTACAGGTAGAATCATTTGCCATAGGTTCAGTGATTCATATATAAAGAGTAGAGAAGACTATAGCATACATTACTTAGAGCTGGAAATATGTCAAGAAAAATGGTTCATGGTTTCTCACAGCTCAGCTTGTGCTAATTTGAATCTGAAATAAATTAATAGAGTAATCTTGTTTGTGAACCATCAGCTGCAGAGGTATTATGAAAGAACTTGTGTCCCTATTTACTAGAAACAGTTGTACGTAAAGCCATGTTATAATTGTTCAGACACACTGAATCAGACTTCCCTGTCTCAAAACAAAATAGAAAAAGTAGATATATGGAATGTCCCAACCATCATACTGATTCTTCTTTTACATCTCAACAAGGTTACTCTTTTGGAAAACCCTTGTAAAAGAAATCCAGTCTTTTCACTTTAAAAGCCATTCATACAGCAACAAACCACCATTCTTCCATTTATATCTGTATTCATACATGTAAAAGCTAAAGTTTTTAAAACCATAAACCCAGCTTCTTGGGTTTATGGCCAGCTGGCTGCTGTGTGTAACATGAACATATTCTGACTATGCATGAAATGTTTTGTCTCATTTAACCCATAATTGCAATGTTCACTCTAGGCCACAGCTCACTTGCATGTATTTAGCATGTGCAAGTTCCCACAATGACAACTTGCCATCTCCTCATGTCTGTACAATTTACTGTTATTAGAGAAAAGTTAAGTCAAAAAAGCCCCCAAAACCTCAACCTCGAAACCATCCCCCCCAAAACCCATCCTAGAATGGAGCTGGATAAAACGATGGTGTGCCATAGCTGAGCCAGCTCCTGTGGGACCAGTGGCCAGTTTTTGGCATTTACAATAAACTTTAGAACGACTTTGTAACCCAAATGCTTTAACAGCAAGTGAGGAGGGAGATGTAAGACAGGGAAGAAGGACATATACACTCTTTTTCTCTCATGAATGCTCAGTTGCTGATTTTTTTCAAAAGTAGTCTGATAAGCTATACCTGTTTATTAGCAGATTTCTACAGTCTTAGAAATCAAAGTAAAAAAAATTCACTGGAAGTGAAATTCTGAAATGTCTGCCCTGAATTACTGAATCATCAATGAGAAGCTTTCATTCAAAGAAAGTGTGAATATTAAGATTTGTTAGCATACTTTGGCTTTGTAAGAAATACATTATATTATTTATTCTTTATGCAACATTGCTGGGTTCTAAGAGAGGTAATAGAACCATTAATTAATAGTAGTAATCCTGGATAATGTCATAATAAGCAATACAACGTATTAAAGCACATTTAATTCTTGCCAGATATCAGGAGGAACCTTTACATATTTTAAAGGCCCATTAGGTTTGTTTACATACTGAGTTGAAGCTGGTATGCTTTGCTTCCAGCAGAACTGCCATTGGCAGGGCCTGAACCAGACCATAGTACTTGACTCCAACGGTATTGAATTTCCCGACTGTTGTGTGCAGTCAGTAATATATTGTTGCTACTTCAAGGCAGCCTGTCTCTCTGCGACAGCGAGTACAATCCAAAACCATGTAGCCCTCAAAGCTAGGGTGTTTGGGGGTTACTGTCATAAAAATGAAAATAACTGAAATTATATAGATCAGAAGCAATTTTCCACAATGGAAAAGGTGGTTGAGGAATCCAAACTGTGCCTTCAGGTATATTACCCAACAGAACAACAAAAATTTGCTGGGCTTTAAATTGCACTAGCAATCTGGAAAGGATTTTCTGACTGGAGCTATGTTAAGTGTTAATAGTGAAACCTGGGTAGTTTTTCCTTTGATCTCTACTCGAGCTCATATAGAATAATAGGATCAAAATAAAATGCCATTTATATGAACACCTTGTTCTTTTGATCTTGGCACAAAAATTTCTGTCTCCAGCTACAACTTAGCACAGAGTGCATCTGTTCCTTTTAGTTGAACCTTCTAGTTTGTCATAACTTTTAATAAATGGTGTTGCAGCCAATTTTTTGCGTAGTTCATGAACTTAGTTGTAATTTTTGCCCAGAGCCTTTAACTGCATTTTCAAAAGAACTGAGAATAAGGTAAGTGGGACACGTAAATAGGTGACTTACGGTCAGTTGTGCATACTTATGTTGAATATATAATATAAATGTTTGTATAGTGCTACATTTCAAATTATAATGTTAGTTGTTCTTTGACCACTTGGACAAAACTGTGACATGCATGTACTCTGAATAAGAGAAACTGTATGGACACATCACCCCAAGAATAGTTGGGGTAATTGTGATTATCATAGGTGCTAGGTTTTGGATCCCAGCTTTTTCCATCAGGAAGGTGATGTACCCCATGACGTCTGGGTGGGAACCAAGCCTTTCTCTTCATTGCGCCCCCCATACACACACAGAGGAAAGATTGTAGAAGTATTACAGCTGGATACCCTTTGCTTTCATGTAGAGATGTACAAGACAGATAATCCACAGGCAAACATGAGTACCTTTCAGTTCTTTATTTGCTGGGTTTGATAGTCAGGAGTGTTTCTTTGGAAGTCATTATTGCAAGCACTTAAAGTAAAGCTGCTTCTTCACGCTCTTTCAAATCTCGTATTAAAATTCTCCACCAAAGGCTTTGACTGCATGGAGACAGCTGAGCTGTATTTATTATGATGATTGATTGTGTCTCATTGTGATCCCTGCTTCACTTGTCATAACCTCCAAGAGTAGATGAAATGGGCATGAAGCACTGTGCCAAGTGAAAGCAAATAAACTGAAGTCCTGCGGTTCACCAATGTCATAATTGCTGCTGTCCAGGAAGAGGGATTAGTGAGTACGAAGAAACCCTAGCAAGGAGAGAACCAGTGCCCAAGCAGTATCTTGGGTGTCGAATGTCTCTCTCAAGCTTTGCATCCCACTGTAATTTATATTTAGCTGTTAAGCTTGTTAGATAGGAACAGTCAGCTTGTTGTACGCTGTATGCAAGGAACACCACTGTGTAAGTGCTGGGTAAGTGTTTAGGCTCTTGCTGAAATGGCTGCAGTTGAGGCTGCTGCACATGAGCTATCTTCCAGCACATTTTGTTGCAAACTTAGCTGAATCTCTATAGTCTGTCGTGAAGCAGGAGTATTGCAGAGAGCCATAACCATGGCCATAACCTATAACTCTAGTCTTATAAAATGCTGCATATTCATTATGTACAATAGAGGTACCAAGCTAGTTTGAGCACCAGAAGCAGTGTAGATGTGTTTGTACACTAGAAAGGACTACTAGGTAGTCCTTCTGTAAATTAATACGGTACTGCTGTAAGAAAGTTTGCTGCTGTAGTTGTTTCAAAGGCAGGAAGTATCTCTCCAACTCTTAACATTAGAAGAGTATGTGTCCCTGTTCATCTTTCACTGGTTCTCGTTTCATATCCCAGAATTCAGACCTATGTTTTGCATCACCTTATAGCGTACCTTAGAGCAGCCTTCCAATGCCTCAAGGGACATACAAGAAATCTGGAGAGGGGCTTTTTACAAGGGCATGTAGGGATAGGACAAGGGGGAATGGCTTTAAACTGACAGAGGGCAGATTTAGATTAGATATTAGGAAAAAATTCTTCAGTATGACAATGGCGAGGCACTGGATCAGGTTGCCCAGAGAAGTTGTGGATGTCCCATCCCTAAAAGTGTTCGAGGCCAGGCTGGACAGGGCATTGAGCGACCTGGTCTAGTGGAAGCAGGGTTGAAACTGGATGACCTTTATGGTACCTTCCAATCCAAACTATTCTGTGATTCATTTTATGATTCTGTAATCAATTAAAAGAAGGATGTAGGACTCTGGACAAGGAGTTAAAGAGCTACAAAGATTGGTAGTTTTCTCTCCTTACAATAAAAATGTGATTGCCTTACTTCTGTGGTTAGCATGAAGCAAATAAGCTCTGCCATGAAGTCAGTGGGGTACAAGGTAGTAAAGGAATAATAATAAAGTAAAACAGGAAAGTCCACAGTCTTGTATGACAAAAACAGTATGATCCTGCTGCAGTCTAAGGCCCTGCTGCAAATAGTATTTTCTGATGCCTGGGTAAGTCCAATTTACATATATTCAAAGTGTATGAATAAAGTTATAAAAGTGTGCTTAGTAGTTTACTTTTTTTTCCTTGAAAATAATTTGCTATTGTTCAGACTTTCAGTTTTCACTGGTTTTGTTTCCAAAACCCCAAAAGGAAGAAAAAATAACAAAAGTCCATAAAGGCAAAAGGGATATGTTCTCATTTCAGTTCACAGAATTTCCTGTCTTTAAACAATACAAATATATGCCCTTAGGTTTCTAATGTGCTGGAAGGATACTGAATCCTTGAAACAGATCAAATTAAAAGCAAGTCCACTATAGCAACAGCAGGTTTTACCAGCACATCCAATATATCTCAGCAAGAATTCACTGGGTTTTAACCGTGTTGCCAAGCCTTAGAAAATCCTAAACTGCTGACTCCATAAATGAATAAACACTCAAAAGCAGCAACAAAATTCTAGGCTGAATTGGGCACAATTAAAATCTGGTGTTTAATATTGTTCCCTATTCATTACAGGCCCCATAAAAGCAATTATTTATTAGAAAACTTTGAGATGTATTTGCAAGCAGAACAGACATGGACATTGGCTGTGTAAAACTTTTTAAAGTACATTGCTTCCCTCAGTTATGGTTACATGTTCGATGGGCTGAACGTGCTGCTCCCCACACTCAGCGTGGAAAATACGAGGAGCATGGGGGCAGCTGGCAGTAGCTGTCACCAGAGAGAGTGTTGAGTTGAGTTGAGGAACCAGCATCCTGAGAAGTGGTGGCTTAGGCATAGAAAAAGGCAGAAGCTGAAGAAACTTCTCCTTGGTGGTGTTAAATGCTTTTATTTTAGTTTTATCATTTGCCTTTAAATTCTCATGTGCTGGCCTTTTTTCCACCTTTTTAACCTCTTTCAATAGAAACCTCAAAGTGCCATACTGAGAGTACTGCTCTCCACAGTCATGTAGGGTGTATCTGTATGGACTGTGTTCAGAGTTGTAGAAGCAAGACATTGGGGTGAACAGTCATGGTCAAGCTCTTTGGATCTCCAAGGCTTCTGGTTTTTTTTATTGGTTTGTTTTCTTTTTTAAATATATTTAATACAGCAATGTTCAAGATGACCAAATCCTGCTGCAGAGCAATTCACAAGCCTGTGTGTCCTTATAGGGTAGGCACTATCTTTCCCATTGTCCATTATGCAGATTGCACCAAGCTGGTAACTCAGCGTATAAGGGTAAGATTACTGTTTGTATTGATACTATTTTCTCCTTTTTCCAACATATTCCTCTTCTTGTTTTACAGTCTTTAATACCATAGGTAGATCAGTGATGGGCCACAGGCGTTTTACAGAATTTGGAGGTGCAGGCTTCCTGAGGAGTCTTCTGGTGCCTGCATGCTGAAGGGCAGATGATCAGTAATTATACGTCAGTATCACTGTCATCCAGATTTATACCAGAAAAAGGAAGTCTCAGGTTTTTTTTGTCCCCTGTAATGACAGTGCTTCTATTAGTAATAACATTTTCAGAGTTTTCTGACAAAAACTTGATCAGGGCATAGAGCTATGGCCATTCTAGACATGGAGAGAGACTTTTGGTATTTGAACCAAATGACACACTGATGCACTGGCAAAGTAGGGATTAAAACTCAGTGTTTCCTCTAAACCACACTGCCTAGGTGAGATACAAGTGCATACACAATTAAGCTTCAGTTGTAGTGCAAAAGAAGTGCGAGTAAATCTGATACAATAACACATTTTCAAATGGAGGTCAAAATCTGTGCATTACCCCATGGTCCTCAGGGTCAGAGGCAGTTGACTGGACCATCCAGTTTGAATGCCCTGGGGCTGATATCTCTCTACTATAGCCCTGTGTTTTTCTTACTATTTGAATGTTGTATGGATGACAAGATGGGGTTTAGTTTTTTGTGTGCATACAATTATTATTAATTAATTTCTTCAGCTTCTTCAGATAAAACTTTCTTCAGTTAAACCTTCCAGTGAAAGCAGGCTTCATTGCTTATTTATTTCTTGGGGTACCTGAGGAAGTGTTAAATAATTAAGGTAAAATCTGTGTTTTCCTGAGAAACACACAAAACTTTGCATTTTCACAGTCAAGTAAACTATCAAAACCAGATGTGAGCAAGTGGAACATTTTACATAAATTTATTAAAATCATTATTTACCTGTAAGTTATAAGAAGGGCTTAGTTGCACTAGTTTCTTGCCAATATGCACTGCCAATAATCTGCCAAAAAGCAGCTTGCTGGCGAAATCACTGAAATGGTTAGCTTATGCTTGCACAGAACATTACAAACTGAGTCAAATGAAAACCTCCTATAAATGAACTCTTTGATGGTGGATTCACTGGAATATGGTATTGATGTATGGTATACAGTTTATGTGGATTATGCATACTGTGCAAGAAATATGGATATCTATTAATGGTAACTTGATATGTAATCAGTTAGGACAGTTATTGTTTTCAGTATTCACTATGAATAAGAGCACACAGCAACTGCTTAGTTTTAAAATACAGACTATTCACATGCAGCCCAAAGCACTATCATACTATTTGTTCAATTAATACAGAAAGGCTATTGAAAATGTAAAATATCTGACATCTACACAGAGTAATTTTAAAGGCAACTTTTGTTCTAGGGACAATTTATACATTACATAAACTTATATTTTTCATCCAAGTATCATTTCGAGAATAGCAAGCTTAAATATTGGAGGCCATAGGGAAACGTAATATTACGATAATGTTCTTTGGTGTGGTTTGGAAGGTTTTAGGAAACATTTGGAAGTATTTTTCTCATAAAGTCACTTAACTATTGAAGTGTTATGATAGCACTCCCTTCTGCATTGCGTATGTTACAAAACAGCCTGTTTAAAGGGGACATCCATCATATATATCCTGATTAGAAGTAGTTCCACAAAACAGGAAGTTATATGTTATAGGATCTTGGTATTAATTTGAATTTAAAATAAAATAAAAGACAAGATGATTTCAGGTGTGATATCAGTTTTCAAATACCCATTTCCAATTCTGTTTAGCAAGAAGAGATGCTGTATTTTGTGGAGCTATATGTGAAATTTGCATTTCCTAAATAAGCACTCAAGTACTGAGCTGTTTTTTTCTGTTTAAGTAAGCACTAATAAACATGATCAATCCTTTAGGATCCTAAAGAACCTTAAAAACCTTGCAATTCTTGGAAGCCTAACTATTTTTCCCCATAGTATAATTCATTCTTTTGAACTTCTGCAGAAGCAGAACTTAAATCAGCAATTTCTAAATTTCTGGCAGTTGTTATCAAGGGGACTCTAAGGGCTCCAAAAGTATCTGTTACCTTGCAGTGTCAGTGCAGCAGATCTGCACAGTCCTCATGTTTAATTATAGAGAAAATTACTTTTTTTTTTCCTCCGAACTATCAATTAATTCATGTTTTCATATCTTGCACAAAATAATGCATGTTATTTTCATCTGTGTTATAAAATATGTATTGTAGTTCATTACCATCTTTCTGAGGAGTTTTTAAATTATCACCATTTCATTTCTTGAGAATGATGTTCTTAGAAATTACAACTGCACAGATTCTTACATTTAGTGTGAAAGGATTTCAGGGAATTGAAAATGTGAATTCAGAAGTAATATATTTGAGGTCAAACTCCATCTTTTTTGAAGTCAGAGAGAGCTTTGCCTTTGACTTCAGTGGGTCCAGAGTCTCCATTTCGATGTTCAAACGCAGAGTAATCACTATCCGATACGTTTTTCTGCTGACCTAACACACAGAAGATATTGTTGAAGTCATTTCTCAGGAATAAATCTATAACAAAATGGAATAATCCCACAAGTACTGGATTAGGCTAGATGTGCTTTTGGCTGAAATGATGTCCAACAAGAGCAGCAGCTCAAAGGACTCAAAACCAGACTTTCAGGGATGTATTTGTTTTGGAGTAATTTCACCTGCCTTTGCTCCTGTTTTCAATAGTTTCACTGCAGGCTTGTGTTTTGGAAGGTAGTGCCTTTCCATGTAATAGGGGGAATAAAAGCTGAAGAATGCTTTAGTTAAAATCCTAGTCATCTAGAATATAGGCTTTACAGTGTATTTTGAGCAGTAATCTTAATGTTAGAAATTCAAGTATAATATTGAGGGGAAAGTTAGAGATCAGTTTAACCATCCACCTCATATTGAGGTACATATGACATCTTTGAGAGTAAACTAATAGGAGTGTTGCTGAATCAGAGTGAAACTAGATTGGAAAGAAAAGTGTAAATGCTAAGTAAAAGTGGGAATTTTGGCAGAATCAAATATGGATACTAGATATTGAGGAAATTTTGCTCAGAAATTATTCAGAAAAATAGGTGGAAATTACACTTTGAGGAATTGGAATTATCCTTTCTCTTCTACTGTCTTTTCTGTTGACATCTTTCCTCTCCTGCTGGTCTCATCTTCCTTCCCCACTCCAACAAACCAAGTTATCACTTGAGTCAAAAGCAACTGCTTGCAGTTGATCTGGATCCAGACTCTCTTCTCCAGGAGCATCTCTGGATCCTGCCTGCTAATCAGGCACACCACTGGAGTAACAAAGGTTTTTGCAGTCAGCTTATTTGTTGCTAAAACAGCAATATTTTGTCTCATTTCTTAGAAAGAATTCAAACCTCATGATATCCCTCCCTGGTATATCTGTCGTATAGATTACATACCACTTCCCTCTTTCTGGCCAGGATACAAACATTAAGAAGGAAGACATCCTGCTGCTGCTGTCAGCTTTAGCTCTCTCCCATGTTGTTCACCTTGTAGTCCCTCTTGCAAGCTGCTAGCCGTAACACCTCTCACACACTTAATATCCGAGAGTAAAATCTCCATCCTTCGCCACTGACAGGATGAGGCTTTGAGAAACCTTGTCAAACTGGATGGCCTTTGAGCACAAGGTTGGACCAGAGACCTTCCAGCCTCAGTGATTCCCTGAGTCTGTGCTGTATTTCTCCTGTCATAGAAGATAGTTCAGAGAAGATAATGATCACAACTCAAGTAATATTTCACATATCTTGCAGCTTGCCAACAGGGAAATCAGTGTAAACCCTAATTACTCAGGAAAATATATCTTCTACTGTGGGAAGACAAGCTCAGATGCAGACCTTGTATTTTCTTTTGCTGTGCCCTTCCCAGTGCTTAATCTTGGCTCTGTTCAGTTCTCTTTCTGTTCTCTCTGCTCCTAATCCTTATCCATGCTCATAAGCCCCTAATATTTATATGGCATTATCTATGTTAGAGATTACTGCTGACAAGTAATCTTTTCCTCCTTCTGAATGAAGAATTGCAACCATTGGTAAAGATCAGAAAGTGAAATTAGATCCCTGAAAGTATGTGACAACTTCAATAAACCCTAATATCAATTCCCTAAATATTGAGAATCTTATTTCGAGTTTTTAGATTTGAACTGTAGCATAGCTTTGGGACACCTGACCATACTCAGCAACTCTTTTTAGCTGTAGAACAAAATGTGACAGTAGTTGCACAGAAAAGAATCAAGAACAAAAACACTGAACTGAGGCTAGTCTCCCAGTTTTGTCATTTGTTGCCATCTTTTGAGAAGTAGGTAAATTTAAATGCATCAGTTTCGCTGCTATCAGGTGATTTGTAACAATAAATATTAAAAATATAAATGTATATATAAAGATGAACACCAAGTAGTTGCTGTCTGTTCCAATTTGGCCTCTAAAGAACTACTTTCATGCCCTTGGGGTTTTTTTTCCTTAGAACAGAGTAGGCAAAACTCTGACTTCTGAGAAAGCTCAGAGATATCCATGCAACTATGGTATTCGTGCAGCGCTTGGCCAGTAATATGTGTGCACAGGGACTCTTCATCAGGGACTGTAGCAATAGGACAAGGAGTAATGGGTTTAAACTTCCACAGGGGAAGTTCAGGTTAGGTATAAGGAAGAAGTTCTTTACGGTGAGGGTGGTGAGGCACTGGAACAGGTTGCCCAAAGAAGTGGTAAATGCTTCATCCCTGGCAGTGTTCAGGTTGGACAGAACTTTGGGTGACATGGTGCAATGTGAGGTGTCCCTGCCCATGGCAGAGGGGTTGAAACTAGCTGATCTTAAGATCCTTTCCAACCCAAACCATTCTACGATTCTATGGTTGTATAGTTTTGCATATATGTGTAGTAAGTGTGGGAAGAAATTCATAATGGGAACAGGATAAATTCAAGGAAGCAGAAAGAAAAGAAGTGCAAAAGTGGAATTTCTTAGTTATTGCAAATGGCAAAAATGACTGTCCATTGCAGCCATTATAAGCCAAATGGACTCCAGGTATTAGAATCACAAAAACTCTCTGCAGTGTTTTAAGTCACATAAATTCTACTAGAAATATTACAGTTAGGAAAGAGACATTTGTGATCATGTTTAAAAAAGACAAAGGAAATTATCAGACAGTGAGTTTGCTAAATTGTAAGTTACGCCATGACAGTGCATCAGTGATGAAGGAAACATGGCAGCTCTAAAGTGTGTGTGCTTCAGCTCCGAGGCCTGGGAAGGGTTTCTGACATATCTGATCATGACTATCTCCTTTTATTATTTTTAAACCTTTTAATGGCAATATAACAGAAAAAAAAAAAATCCTTTGCACTTTCAGCACTATCTTTAACTTTGCTTCCAAATGTAACTACATTTGCAGAAGGGCCAGTTTTTGAGAGTTCAAATTCTTTTTTTTTTCTGAATAGCTTATATCCATTCTTTCAAATTGTCCTTGCTCACTGAGATCAGCTATTCAAACCACTATACAGCACACAAGAACTTGCTTGTATAATTTGATCTAACTTAAACCAGCATTCCACTTAGTCTTTCTGATGTGGTTTCTATTCATCGAGTAGTGACATCATGGCCTTTCCATTTTTTTGTTGTTGTTTTTAATAAAATAGTGCACAAAGTGACTTTTGATGCCATGAAAAAGAAACCAATTCCTGTAAGTAATTTTTCACTGGGGCAAATGAAGTGCTGTGAATAAACACATATGATGTAACATGGCAACATGTTATGAAAGAGCTGGGGAAAACGCACATGTCTGCTTCAAGGAAAATAATGTAGGTTTCCGCAGAGAGGGGTTTCATGGCATAAATGAAAAGAAAATGCATAATACATAGATGGGGGAGTTTAAAAAAAAAGTGTTATTCAAAATGGCAAATATTTAGATTGTAACTCTGACTTTTAGTATATGGGAGTTTTATTACATATGAACATAAGTTAATTTTTAACCCATCTTTTTAAATAAAATCTATACTCACTATGCAAAAAAGGAAAGTTTTCAAGGCTTACTCTTTTTAGAGTCTTAAAAGTTTTAAAATTGACTGTTATGTGTGTCTGAGATCCTCAAAAATCTGAATAAATAAAAAGTTTTGAAAGTCTTGAAAACAAGTTGTGATACTAAAATTAGTTAAGTCTCGTTCTAAACTTTCAGTGTGTAAATATATGTGTTATGCATAAAAGTAAAACATTTTCCATGTTTTTTTAAATATAAGGGATAGTACCTCATAGAATCTGTTGAAAGTGTTAATATTTGTATGCTTTGCTGATAATCTTTTTTCTGGAAAGTTTCACATGTAAAAGATTTCACTACCACAAGTTAATAATAAAACCCTTCTCCCATATGAAAAATAGAATACTATGGCATTTTTCATTTTACGTGATTAATGTGTGTTGTAACTAAGGTTGAGAAAAATGGTGCATTTTTCTCGATAACTAAGTTCTACCTAACTGCTGCGGTAGCTCTCTAGCTTGTTTTTTAGAAGCATGGAACGCTAGAGTGGTTCGGGTTGGAAGAAACCTTAAAGATCACCTAGTTCCAACCCCCCTGTATGGGCAGGAACACCTTCAAACACCTTTGACCAGGTTGCTCAAAGCTCCATCCAACCTGGCCTTGAACACTGCCAAGGATGGGGCAGCCATGTCTTCTCTGGGCAACCTGTGTCAGTGCCTCACCACCCTCACAGTGAAGAATTTCTTTCTTATATCTAGTCTTTCAAGCCCATGTCTGCTCGTGCCCCAGCTCTGCTATTCCATAACCAGCCTCTCTGAGGTTGTATCTTCTGAAATTTTAATGAAATTGAAATTTAAATGATTTTTGTGGGAGTAGATAATGGCTCAAAATAAAACACTGGAGCGCTTGATTTTTCTCTGGGTTATAGACTTCTGGATGGCAATGTAAAAGTCCTGCAAGCTCTGAGATCTGGGCAGGTAGTGGATGGAGAGATGACTCTGTCGGGAATGTGGCAGAAAAGAAGAATTAATGTGAGTCTGGAAGAGAAAAAATAGAGTAGCAGGAGCAAAAATGTTCTGGAGAGAATGTAAACACAAAAAATGTGCTAACTAGACATTGTCTTTCTCCAGCACGCTTTTGGGAAATGCACATGAACAGGTTGAGAAGATTTCATGTTGTTATTAGTTTATTTTCAAGTCATTTATTTAAGTGTCATAAAGAACATTAGCTAGTGGTTAGGGACTACAATATCCATTATATCATTCCAATCATGTGGACAAGTTTATATTACATATGATTTACAATGGTCTTTCCACAGTTAAAATTGTTATATTCGGGTACAAGGTTTTATACATAGTTGTATTTAGGAAAATCCAAGTGGCTAGGAAAATCCAAGTGGCTGAACACAGAGATGTCTTCCAATCAAAGTCTGAAAAATTAATGCTCTTACACGAACACTGTGTGTTGCAGCGAGAGCTGTTTATGGCTCTCTGCCTACATCCTTTATCATGTCTCCACTGTTGTTAGTAAAATATACAGAACTACTTTATGCCAAAACAATGGAAGTTAATGCAGATAACTTGTTCCAAAGTTAACCATCAAATAAATCTTCCTTTTTTTTTTTTTCTAAAACTGTTAAGTGAAATGGTGTTCTAAAACTTTTAAAAATTGTCAAGATGATGAATATTGTGTGTGTAATACAAGTAAATACCATGGAATTGATTGCACACACATGTCTTAAATAAAGAATATTAAATAGTTTATTCCAGAGGGAGATCAGTGGAGTTTTATCTGCTATTATTAGAAGTTCTGCAGTGACGGATCAGATTTATAAGGGCTGAAAACTAAGAAGAAAACCTCTTCAGAAATAGAAATGGTGCATTGAGTGGATGATTGGCTGGGAGATTAAAGACAGGCAGGGGTATATAGCCTGCCTAGGTAGTCCAGCTCCTCACAGGTCAAGCAATTCTTCTTAATGGCAATGATTTTTCAAAGTCTGTTAGTTAAATTTGGTTTAATTTGTCAGTCTTCTCAATTCAGTCACCAACTTGGTGGTTTAGAGCAAATCCTGTAACCTATTTCTCCTTCAGCATTTCCCATGTGTAGATACATAAAAGTACATCCTTGCAGGGATGCGTCCATACTTTAGAGGAGCCACCACCAGCTGGTTTTAGGTCTATAATTCAGCTTGGACTGTCAGAATGCACACTTAACATTTCAGAGAGTGTATGTAAGGAATTCAGCCACACTGTATTTATACTTTTATGTTCTGAGAATCCGAGGGTGGCTAAGTTGCTGAGATGGGAATGGTTTCAATTGGGCTCGTTTGGGAACCTGTCTTGTTTGTAACATAGGTAACAGATGCAGATGAGGTTGTTGAGTGTGATAGAACTTTTTCTGGTTTTATCAAGGCCAGGTTGGATGAGGCTTTGAGCAGCCTAATCCAGCCTATGTCCCTGCTTGTGGCAGGGGGGTTGGAACTAGGTGACCTTTAAGGTTTATTCCAACCCAAACCATTTTAGGATTCTATGATTCTGTGATCTACAGAGCAGCACCAACGGGTGACACTGAGCAGTGGGAAAATGGTAGATCTCATAGGTGGTTTGGTCAGTGGCTTGAAAATGCAGCCTAATGTAGATAAACATGAAAATAATGTACCGAGGGATGGCACGCCAAATCAAAGAGTACATATTACATGGAATATTTACGTGGTGTGCAGACTTAGTAAAGGAGATTCAGAGGTTTGAAAAAAAATCCTCAAAGCAATTAGTCAAGAGTACAGCTGCAGTAAAGCTCACATAGTGTGTGTATGTTTGTATTTTGGTAGTGATTTTGAAGAGAAAGAGTTTGTGTTTAAAGGTGGTCCATTGCAGGGTGAACTGGGGTTTAAGAATGTTTGTTTTGACAGAGGGAAGGGAGTGGTTTGTTCACAGCCCAGAAATGAGCTGTGATGGAGTAAAACTCTGAAAAACTGTGGAGGAAGTTGATAAAGTGGAGCAAGTGTTGGCTTTAGTAAACAGTTTAATAAAGAGGCTATAGTGGGTAAACATTTGGAAATTAAGAGGAAACGGAAAATTTAAATGTCTCTGCTAATCTGGGAGAACCATAATCACACTGAAAGGCATGTAAGTAAATAATATTTGGGTAAATTAACTCGAGGTCCAGGCAGGCATTTAGAGTGAGGAACCCATGGTGGCCGTGCATGTAGTCCTCTCTCTGTTAATTTAGAAGAGTCATGGTTGAACGAAAAAGCTTCACTCAAGTGTTTCCTGGGCAGGGACTGTAATTCATTACTACTTCAAATCAAATAGTAAGACCAGATCTGCATAAAATGTTACATTTCATATATTACAAAAATTAGTTCAGTGGCCTTAATGTAACAGTACAAGTGCATCCTGCTGTTGGAAAGGGTTTTCTCCTTGGACATCGGATGGAAGCACCAGTGGTGTCTAATATTGTCTATGGTACCTCAGAAAGGTCATGAGTAGGTCTGCCTCAGTTTCCTCATCGTCATGTTCATTACTTACACCTGTGAAAAAACATAGGAATGGTTGTTTTTTTCCTGTGAATGGATGTACAAGTCAATCCTTTTCTCCTAGGTGTGGGTGGTTTGGGTTTTTTTTTCTAGTTTGAGTTAAATTTTTTCAGCTGGTCATTACAGAGTCAGACAAGGATAGCTGGGTAAAAAGACCCACTTCCATGTAATGATATGTGTTTGGCCCATGTTATTATGCAACTGACAGTCTTTCTGCATTAGCTTTCAATGATCTGTGATGAAGCAACTTGCTGGCCTCAAGTCTAGACATGGACTAGACTCACCTTAGGTTGAACACCACTGCATTTGGCATTTGTTACCAATCTTAGCCATAGTCCTGGCAAAAATGCCAAGGCTTTTCTGGTAAAATTGTCTTTTTACTTCCCAGAGGTGTTTGCTTTA
>NC_044281.2:46139660-46157160 GCF_004027225.2 Strigops habroptila
ATGTTTCTGTGATTCTGTGATTATGCCCTCTCACTGCCCCTTAGCAAGGCCATGGACACTTGCCAAAGCTATTTTTGCTGTATTTGGGGTACACTGGCGTGTTCCTCCTCTCTTTCTGCATGTGAGCATGAGGGCAGATGTGCGAAACTGTAAACCTGCTGCACCCCCAACCACAATCATGTCATCCAGATGACAAGTACATAATTTTGTTATGAGATTGGAGTGTCCTTACTTCTCTCTTCCATGGAGAAGATCTGCAGTGCTGCTTTTAACTTACGGCGTTCACCCAAGCCTTATGTTTTTCCCTCTGTGCACTGTATCATCTCAGCAGTTAAAGTCTTGATAAGAGAAAGTTGTCAGAAATCAATTCTTCTTCCCCTAATTGTACTGGTGTGACAAAAGATCACATGGGAAATCTGTGAGAATTTACACACACATGCAAACAAATAGCTGCTATCAATTTACATGGAACATCAGATAAGCCTGTTATCTCATGTCGTATGTACCAGTGTGTGACAAGAGTGTGGGGAAGGACATGGGTCAGGAGATACGGGAGTCAGTGGTGGAACTCATGATGAGGAAGTTCAGAAGAAAAAAAAAACCTAGATTGTAAAAATTATCTGAAGATTTCTAGTCTAAGGGAAAAAGGTGTGTACAGAGATAATGCTGTGCCCAGTTGCCTTTTTTAAGAAGTGTCACAAAGAAATGAGTTCATGGAGGAAAGGTTGTTTTGTTGTCACTGTGTGCTGTACTAAAGTGGCTGCCCACTGTGAGAACCTGGTCCCCTCCACTCAGGAGCAAGTCCTGGCAATGGATTTGTCCCAGGTAGGGCAGTCAGTGTTGTGCCTTCTGGGATGGGGTAGCTCTTCATCAGTGAGCTTAGCACAAGTTCTCTGCAAGCTGTGAGGGAAAGGAGCCTGGAAAGGCGTTTTTTAATAGTAGCACCTTGTTGCTTTTCATATTGGCAATGCAATAGAGAATTTGTGCAGTTACTGTTTGTCTTTGAATTCAGAATTCAGAACTATTTAGTACAGAGACATTAGAGAATACAGTGAATCTATACCCAAATCATATTTTCCTCACACTGTCAAATATTTTGGACCAAATTTTTTCCCATCAAGATGCAGATATGGCAAGATAACAAAAGATGAAAGAGTAGGTGGTCCACCTAGAAATTACCTTTGAGTACCCAGGAATGCTATTAGCCTCAACAGCCATCCTCACCGTTGTGAACAGCCTGCAGAGAGCATGTAGAAGAAAGGGCTAAGGTCCTACTCCTTCGTGGTGGGTGGCCACTTCTGCAATATCATGTAAGGAGGGCAGAGGTTGTGTGTTGTTGAAGGAAAGTGGATCCTCCATTTCAGGGAAATTATAGTTGACTGGATCTGTCCTTTGTGCTGGGAAGTGGTGGAGAGTTTGGCTCTAGATCCTTGCTGAATAGGGAGTGAGTTCCTGCAGGGAAACTTATCTTTGAAAAGCAAATGATTCGGGCAAATTTAATGCAAAAAGGTAAAAGTGGTGAATAGATAAGACAGATTGAAAACAAAGGCTTAAAATGCAAGTGTTTATACAGCCTTAAGTAAAAGGTACTAGATATGATAAAAAGCCCATAGGATGTAAAATAATTTCAAAAAGGAAATTTTTAGCAGTTTCTAAGGAAAGCTGTCTAATGGTCTCTGAGAAAATGGTGTTTACTGCAATACAGAGTACATACAGTGAATGTACCAGTGCCATGAAAGTGTACGTAAGAGACATCTGATTAAGGAGAAGCTGACAACCTTGCTTCTGGAACACCTAAGGCAAAAAGAAAATAGTCTAACTTCACTTTCTTGAGAGCTGGAGTTAAGTTTGGAAGCAGATACTAGGTTTTTTATCAGTAGCAAATAAGAAAGTTAAGGAAATACTCTGAGAAGTTCAGGTTTAAATGTTAACTGGAAAGGCAGTTTGGAAGTATCCGCTCTTTGGTTGTTCCAAGTCTAACCTTGACATTTCTTCCCACAACCAAGGATTTGGGGTATTGAACTCTGCCAGTGGAAGATGCACTATTCCTTGGTCACTGTATTTAAGAGCTTGTAGTTGTTGTTCAGCATGTAATGAAGACCTCTCAGGTGCCATAGTGGACATTTCAATATCATTTTTTCCATCTTTTTTACTGCCCTTTTTCTTGGTGAGCTGTAAGAAGTCGATAGTCCAGAGGAGAAGACATCTCTAATTTTGATAATGGCAAAAAGGTGCTTTGTATTACCTCTGTATTCTTTAGCTAAAAAGCCAGATATAATTTTGAGTAGTTTGTTACATTTATAGTATAGGCAGAACCTATAGTAAGTGTTCCAAGAGCAATAATTGGCCTTATGACATGTCTTCAGTTCCCTTCTTACCTGCTCTCTGATGTGGGTAGCTAAAGATTCAAAACTGTCGTGTAGTCACAAACTAAATGTAAACCTATCAACTTTGAAAATCTTAAGACAAACACTCCATGCTGTGACAGAATGGCAGGAATTAAAGGAGGGCTGTGACATTCCTGTGACGGGCTGAGAAACCTCATCATCTCCAGAGTACCAAGATCTTCCTTCCCAAACCTTATGGAACACAAAAATATTGTGTTCAAGGCCAGGCTGGATGGGGGTTTGAGCAACCTGGTTTAGTGGAAGGTGTCCCTGCCCATGGCAGGCGGGTTGGAACAAGATGGTCTTTAAGGTACTTCCAACCCAACCCATTCTATGATTCTATGATGACTTGTACCATCTGCACTTGTATATGCGTTGCATTGCTATAAAACCTTGACTCTGTCTCAAACAGGAGTGTTCAGGATTTGATCTTAGAGGTAGAGAAACAGAGGCAGAAAGTGAGTTGCCAGTTGTTGTTCACCAAATCATGTGTGCCATCACAGCTGCATTTGTCTTGCCTCAGCTTCCTCATGCTTTTCCCATGCAAGAATCTGGTAACTGCCTCCATGGGACAGGGCAAAGCAATGGCATCTACGTTTTAGTCAGGTACTGAAATTTTCATTTGCAGGTAAATCTGATGATCTCTAGAAGGCATATTTTTTAGCTTTCCAAATGATCACGTCTGCCACTTGTATCGAAAGAGTCACCTAGGGTAGGGAAAGTGTTTGGGTTTGAGTGAATGGGTTTTTTTCTCCTATGCTTTCAATTGCCTGGGCTCCTGATTAATGATTGAAGCAGTTTTCTCAATTGGCACCAGCAGTGTACTAAAGGAGAGGGGAACTATCTCAGAAATACAGAGAGCTAAAACATTTTGTGATCTGTTCTCACTCAGATGTATACTTCAAATTGCATTCCCTCAGTTGAGGGAAATAATTTCAGTTACACTGGTCACAGTAGAAAGCAGTCCTTTTTTGAATGCCTTTTTTTTTTTTTTCATTAATGTAGATATGTTTCTGAGATGAGAAATGATGTTTTTTCTAATGATGGTTACATGTAGTTAATTTCTTTTTTCCTTTTTTAAAAGCTTGGTGTGAAAGGCAGTTTCCGGGGTGGGGGGGAATAAAAGTGATAAAGCTGATGTTCTCGTTGCCTTAGCAACAGATTTATTTATTAGGGTCTGAAATGACATGAGTTAATATACCACATACCTGCTGATCGGCAAACTCTCCTGTTTCAGCTCCAGTTGACAATTAAGTCCTGGACAGCTACAGCCAGGGGTTAATGTTACTCATTAGGAGAACTGGGTCATTACTGGGAAATCAAGGCACTTAAGGCAGCATGGATAAAATATAAAATTCAACATCTCAAGGAGTGAGGGGTTTTATGTTAATTAACCTTATTTTGCTTTCATTAAAAAAAAAAAATCTTTCATATATGCATATGACAGTGGATCAATTAACTGGGGGGGGGAGGGAGGAAAGTAAGCTGTAGTTTACTTTCCTCTCCTAGTTGTCTTCATTTCCTTTGGAAGGGTTTCATTATTTTATGGAAAATTCTTATGTCTATATGATGAGTAAAAAGGGTATTAAAATTAGGAAGGGAATCATCATGGAAATCAGCTTTACCACAAGGGAATGAGCAAATAAAAGCCTTGGAAATGAAAATAAATAAGCTTTGCTAATACCTCACCTAAGGAGCAGAATATAAGCCCATCAGAGCTTGGAGATATTTAGAGGTACTTCTTTGCTTCTTTATTAAGCAGTTACATAGTTATTTGACCTTCAAAAACCGAAACTTTAGAGAACTAATTCAAGTTGTTGGTAAATACTCTATTTACAGAAAGCTGATTGGTGGTGTAGCCAACAGTAACTCCTGTAGTTAGTAATTGGCTTCTGATTTCCAGTTTTATTAAGGCATCTGAGCGGGAGTTTTAACTTGATAAGTCAAGTGATTTAATAAAGCTTTCCTGAAAGCCTTTATTTACTAACTTTAAGCAGACTTCATTCTGATACTGGAGAGCTTAATAGGCTGAAAAAAGAATCGTATTAAAAGAAAACTTTTTTTTTTTACTCACTGCTCCTCCAAATACACTTAGTTCTTTCACTTCTGCTAAGCACTCTACTTTCTTTTCTATATTTAAGCTCTGTGGCCCGATTCTGCTCCACATTGCATTTAGAGTAATTTGGCGTAAACCCTTTTTCCTCTCCTGTAAAGTCAGGGTTGAAGCAGCAGCTTACGTGGGGTGCATGTAGTAAAACATTGTATCAGATTGCAAGGGCACTGTTACCTGTATCAAAGGCAAAATTGAAACCCTGTGAGTGGTTTTTTCTGCTCCATGAGATGGTTTTGCGCTCTGACATACCTGTTTTCGTAAATATAAGAAAAAAGTTAAATAACATCAAGATTCTGCCTAAAATATCACAAGGAGAAACTGTCCTTCATTCCCTTCATTCTCTCTGTGCTATCCAGACACTCGCAGAGCCACTTCAGTGGCCGTCCTCTGGAGCCTGTTAGAATAAATGCTTCAGCCATGGTTGAAAAACTAATTTTGAGTTAGGTAAGACTACAACTGCATCACCTGGACATTTGAAGATTATTTACATTTGGTATAGATGTATCACATTTTGCCATAAAAGCTCCAGTAAGCTTGGTTTTCTCTTTTCCATGATGCAAAGTTCATTTTATGGTGTTTTTCTTCTCTGGCACAATTGTGAAACCCAAGACCTTGAGAAGAAACACATGTGAACTGCTAGGACTAAGGAGTCCTCTCAGTGCTCTGAAGGAAGGGGGCTTATGCTCTTCCAACTATTGCTATCAAAGCAATCCTTTTCCGCTTCATTCACCCAAGCTGGTGAATTCTCTTTGGTGTTTCTCTTTCAAACCTCTTCCTTCTGTCTTTGTCAGGCTCAGTTCCTCAGGCCTTTCCTCATATGTAGTCTCCTTGTGCAGCGAATTTGCGTCTCACTCTGCTACAGTTTCTCAGTGTTTCCCGTCTCTTATCATTTCACTCCCTGTACAGGCGACCTTCTACAACACACTGGTTCTTGTTTTCTCCTAAGCCCTGTTGTCCAACCTGATTGGGTTATCCTCTTGGTCGCTTAGATTAGTTTCAAGATTTTCCCCATGTGAACTGGTTTTGTGTTGCATCTTTTCACCATCTCCTTTACTTCTTCACTCAGTTCACTATTTCTTTGTCATGCTATTCTTGAGTACCTGGTTATATTGATCAGATCTTATTTGTTCCCTTTGTTTTTTTCTGGTCCGCATCTAAGAGTTTTAGTCAAACTTGGAAAGGACATGTTACCATTATGGCTTTCTGCCTCTTCGATCCATCTCCTATACTTTCTTAACCAAATAGTCCATTTTCTTGTTTTTCTTTATTTTCAATGCATATAAACCAGTTCTTTATTCTGCAAAGACCAGTAATTTTATTCTGAATCCAATAGAGGCATCTCTGGCAGCGAAAACAAAATCTGTGTTTTCAATCCAGATGTTAGATCCTGCCTGGGTTTTAGCAGCCTGACTTCTAGTAGAAGGTGTCCCTGCCTATGGCAGGGGGGTTGGAATGAGGTGGTCTTTATAGTCCCTTCCAACCCAAGCTATTCTGTGATTCTATGACCTGCAACAGTAGGACTGTCTCACTCAGCTTTAGCCTAAGGTGTGCCCAAGACACATGGACTTTTCAGTGGCCGGGCACAGAAAGACTTTTTGCAAAGGCTTGGCTACATTTTTAGGAAGACTTCCAACACATGCAACAAACAGCATGTCTTTGACTCAAAATCAAACACATCCAAATATTCAGTTCTTACTCTAAACCAAAAAGAGGTTCAAATACTTAAAACAGAGGCTTATTTGAAATTTAATATATAGATTAATAGAATCAACTAGGTTGGAAAAGACTTTTAAGATCGTCAAGTCCAACCATTACCTCAGGACTGCCAAGTCCACCACTAAACCGTGTCACTGAGGGCCTCTTCTACACAGTTCTTGAACACTTCCAGGGACGGTGATTCTTCCGGCACCCACTTCCCTGGGTAGCCTGTTCCAATACCTGATCACCCTCTCTGTGAAGAAATTCTTCCCAATACCCAGTCTAAACCTCCCCTGGTGCAGCTTGAGGCCATTACCTCTCATCCTATCGCTTGTTACTTGGGAGAAGAGACTGATCTCCACCTCACAATAACCTCCTTTCAGGTAGTTGTAGAGAGCAGTAAGGTCCCCCTGAGCCTTCTCTTCCCCAGACTAAAAAACCTCAGTTCCCTCAGCCTTTCCTCATGAGATTTATTCTCCAGACCCTTCACCAGCTCCAGTGCCATTTTCTGGACACACTCCTGCACCTCAGTGTCTTTCTTGTAGTGAGGAGCCCAGAACTGAACACAGGATTCAAGGTGCGGCCTCACCAGTGCCCAGTACAGGGGGATGATCACTGCCCTGGCCCTGCTGGACACACTATTGCTGATACAGGCCAGGATGCCGTTGGCCTTCTTGGCTGCTGGGCACAAGCTGGCTCGTGTTCCGCTGACCGTCAGTCAGCATCCTCAGGTCCTTTTCTGCTGAGCAGCTTTCCAGCCACTCTTCCCCAAGCCTGGAGCCTTGCATGGGGTTGTTGTGGCCCAAGTGCAGGACCTGGCACTTTCCCTTGTTGAACCTCATACCACTGGCCACAGCCCATCGATCCAGCCTGTCCAGATCCCTCTGCAGAGCCTCCCTATCCTTCAGCAGATCAACACTCCCAGCCAACTTGGTGTCATCTGCAAATTTACTGAGGGTGCACTTGATCCCCTCATCCAGATCATCAGTGAAGATATTAAACAACAGTGGCCCTAACACTGAGCCCTGAGAATGTTAGTCACCAGTAGTGACTGGTTGCCAACTAGATGTGATACCATTTACCACCACTCTTTGGGCTCTGCAAAGATACGGTTTGCAGTTTTACCAGGTGTTGGGGTTTTTTGGTCTTATTTTTTGGTGTTGGGGTTTTTTTTTTTAAATTCTTTGTTTTAAATTCTTTAAAATCTTTGTTCTTTGGATGCTCTTGAAAACCTTTGGCAGAATTTTTCTAGAAGATTATGTAGTCCAAGATAGCCTCAGTCTTGGGAAACATCATAAACAAGGACAGTAGAGGTTTTGTAAGAAGTCCCAGGCAAACTTTAGCAGATAGTGCCACCAGCCCCGTTTGTAATTCACAATACCTCAGACCAAAATATGTGACTATCCTCCAAGAGATAAAAATATTTCATAAGCAAGTGATCTAATATTCCTCCTTAATTCCACCAGTAATAGGGTGGGTTATGTTTCTTTCTTTAAAGTTCTTTTTAATTAGTTTCCTCTTCTTACTGCAGTGCAACTGTTTGACTGTCCTCTCCCTTTCCCTTCTTCTCCTTCCTGCTCTCCTTTTCTCTGTGTTTTCACCCTTTTTTTCCCTCCCTTTGTCCTCTAATCTCTGCTTTTCCTCAGTTGTCTTTGTGTAAACCCTGACTCAATGAAATGAGTTGATTCCTCATTCTGAAAGCAGTGCTATTTGTAGTTACTTTAATCTTGTTGAATAATGAGTTTCAAGCCTTGGTCTTGGTGCCAAGAAATTTCCTCCTTAGGAGCTTCATGCTTGGAGGTGGCAGCTTCACGGATCCAAAAAGGATGAGTTATCTTAGGTACCTGAGATAACCTCTCAGGGTATTACTCAGAGGGGACAAGGACTTACTTTTTGCCTCAGGCAGGGTGTCTGGTGCAGTATTAAATGGTTGTGGTTTGATGATGTGAGTCCACCATGGAAATCACAGGGGGGCCACAGGATCTTTTATGGTGGGATTGCCATTCCCAGGCAAATGTGTAGTAATGTCGTTTTTACGTAGTATTTTGTATTTTGATTCTTTTTCTGTTCTTCCAAGGAACCACCTGAGTAGATTGTTACCCGCTTATTATCATATTCATACCAATCTACTATTACCATGACATGACTTCTTTTGTAGTATGCTGAATTACAATAGCAGGTACTGTGTATGGTTATCAGGGCTGTCAAGCTCACTCAGGTTGTTTTATCTCTCCTCCTGACAACAGGAAGCAGTTTGTTATGTTACCTTTTGAACACAAAAGGGACTTAATTTTTCTTTTTTTTTTTTTTTTTCTTTTAAGAAACCATTTGGGGGCAGTCCATAGCAGTTATCAGGTTGTGTTTCAAATTTGCTAAAATGTTTTTTTATCTGACTCCTATACTTGTGAAAACCTAGGTTCACCAAGTTAAAGAAATGAAAAGGTGTTTGAATGAAAGTGCATTGATTTTTGTACCAAGGTAACTGATACCAAATGCCAGTTTTTGTCTTCAAAGGTTAATCTCTCTGTAGGAAATAAGCAGGAGGCTCAATGACTGATGCTGATCCTGAGGTTTCTTTGGTTAGAGAATGCACAATATTTTATTTCCAGTTTTTTCTTCATGAATTGTGAGGGGAGAAGAAGAATCTAAACAATAAACTCCCAAGGTTCTTTTTTTTTTTTTTTCTTTTTATGAATCTCTCCTAGATAACACAAGATAGGAGAAAATGCTTTTCCAGCGTAAAGCAAAATGTCACCCATTTTTCTCAGGCCAGCAATTTGAAAAAATCAGAAGGTAAAATATATTCCTCACTGTAAATACCTCACAGGCTATAATAGAAAATAAAACACTGTATTTGCCAGTACTGTTTGGCTGCTTTGTGCCTCTCTAGTGCCACTTTTTAATTCCTTGGTTTGCAGAGGTGTTTTGCAAGGATCAGGACCTTTTTTGCTTGTAGAACCTCCAAATTGCTAGCTAAAAATTATCCTGTATGGTCCTTTCTTTCAGTGACACTTATGCAAAAACATTTTCTTCTACTCGACTCCATTTTCTGTTAACTGAGGGGGTATTAGATATTGTGGTAACTTTTGATGCTGATGATAGCAGACAGTGTTTAGAGGCACAATTGCAGCAAAGACATTTTGTAAGCATATCAGCCGAAGAAGAGAACTCATTGGAGTTAACTACATACTTACAGTCTACCTCTACCTCCTATTGGAAATGTAAAAAGATGGGAAAATACTGTGATAAATTGAAAAGATGGAAAGCAATTAACTTTTCCTTCATGTTTGCATTTTCACAGTTATTTTTTTCTCCTGTTTCTTTTCTAATAGCTCTTTCCCAGCAGTACTATTTCCTCTTTTGCCAAGAGTATTGCCAAATTTGCCAAATGAGCATTGTTACCAGAAATTTTGTATTAGAATTTTAAATTTTTTTGTCCCTTTTTTTTTTCCCAATCTTAATATAGAAATGTATATTAAAGTAATTTGAATGAGGGAAGTCCTCTGTCCTCTGTGAAAATAATTACTAGAATGTGGTAATCATTTTGGTATATTGAATATTCATTTTGGTATCTTGAATAGGCTTGCAACATGAGTCCTCTTACTTCAAGAAGAATATTATACTACTGAAGTATTTACTGATTCCAACCCTCACCACATTTCTGCAAATGAAAGCTTCTGTAAGACCGTATCTTACAGATGGGGAAACCTGGGCAGAGCTGTCTTGTGGGAAATCAGTGTTGGGAAAAGACCAGGACTCTGCGATTCTCTCTTTTGAAGGCCAAGGTTATTTTTTTGTGACTACACTGCCACTTTCTAACATTATTAGATTATTATAAACCTTAAAATATATTCAAACTTTTCTGAGCTCAAGATTTAATATAAAGTATGGAAGTGTAATACAGTAAATACTATAATGCAGTGAAAAAAATCCCTGATACTGTTCTTTAGGTTAGGTTTAACATGAAACAGAGCTCCATTTTTAGCTCAGCAGAGTGTGCATGCAAAGGCTGTACCACTTATCAATATTTTGCTGCTTGCTTCTTGATAATGCCCTGAACAGATACAGGGTCAACAGGAGGCTGATGTCATGAGTCCTCTTATCAGCCTGTGGCATCCTTCATCCCCCTCCCCAGGTCTGAACCATATCAGTCACAACAGTAAAGAACCTCAAGTTCCCGTTCTTTACTGTTCTTCCCGTTCACCCAAACAAAGAACGTTACTGGGATAAAGGCACCTTCCAGCTCCTGGCTCTGGGTATGATAAAGGTTCAGCTCTTGCCTCACAACCCGCTCTCAGCAGCAGAGAATGCTTATGCTTTTCTTCACCTTCATTCTTTCAAAGATGTTAACTTTTACAAGCGATTTTACACGTTTTCTACCTTTTCCTCCTTGGTGCTTCTCCATCCTCAGTGCACTGTACTTCCCTGTTAATGCCACTGCATGCCTTTGCTCTCTGTTTTCTCTTCTTTGGTTCTCCTTCTTTAATTATCACACAGTTTCACTTTTGCTTCCTAATTTATCTTTACTGTGTTTTTCCTGACCTTTTGTCTACCTCTCGTAGCACTCTGAAATGCTCTTTGCAGCTTCTCTCTATGTTCAAGTCTGATTTTTTCTGTATTCTTTCCTTTATCCCAAGCCTGTGCCTTTTCTCTTCTATTTACACTGCATTTATCTTCCTGCTCCCTCCTGAGTTTGGATATGCCATCAGGTTTTTTTTGTTTTCAACTTGAATATTTGTTTTGGGTTTTTTTCTTCTCTTCTCATGGTTCTCTTCTGAGGTGGTTTTGCCCACCTCATCTGCCCTGTTTGCTGCCAGACTTGCTCGTCACTATTTCACTTTCCTAAAAACTAAAGGACCACCATCATCCACGTCAAGGTCTGTGTCTTAGAAACTACGTTTCCATCAGTATTGATTATTGATTCTGTGCTCACAGACTTCTCCAGCTGTGTCGCTGCCCCTCACACCTTCCGTGCGCTTTCTCTGGCTGATGTCTCTGGTCCCTTCCTCTCCATCCTAGGTGGCTCTTGGCTCACCAGTCCTCTGTCTCCATGACTGCTGCCCAGCTTCATAAATAATGACTGATACTTCAGTGGCCTAGTTTATCAGCCATTTTCTAGCAATAATTGCAGGTAGGCAGAAATCTGTCTTTTAGATCTTGCTATATATCCTAAAAGATTAAAAAAAAAAAAAAAGAAAATGCTACTTTAACTTACGGAGATTTTGTACTTGTTTTAGCACTGCCATTTGTCACCTTTGCCCATCTGACATTCAGGTGATTTTACGAAATGGGAAACAAAAGGAGATGTACCCATTGTGAATTGCTTGGATTTAAGGCACTACAGAAAGTGAACTATTACTGCATGCCCTCACAATTTGGGATTCTCTGCCACTGAAAATCTCCCATGCTAAATGTCCTAAGAAGATTAAGATCAACCTTTTTAATATTGCTTTTAGCTGAGCTTATTTGTAACCCTTTCAAAATACCTTAAGAGATGTCACAACAGTGTTGTTGCTATTACAATTATTACTACACTTTACACAGTATTTTCTCAAATATTAAGACTTTCTCCCCTTGTTTAACACTTTTATGTTCCTGATTAACTTGCATGAACTGCAGGTTTTAATATTTTTTTGAAATAGGCTGCATTTATTTGCCCCTTTGAGCAAGTCCTGTCTTTTTTCCACAACTCTTCTGCTTTCTAATTGAATAGCTGATGCATCTTCCTCGAGATCCTAAATAACTGTGATTATCACCATATAGGATAACTTTACATACACTTAAAAAATTAAACTTCAGTCACAGAAGACCACATGGGTCACTTAATGAATGTCACTCAAATTCAAGAGATGAATCTGCATAAAACAATGTAAAAGGCCAAATTATTCTTTTTTTTTTTTTTTAACTTTATTATGTTTCCCATCACTGCTCAGGGATGTGGATATACTGCAGCCCCAGGGATTAACTCAAATTTAGCTGGGCTCTGTGCACATTCTTTCCAGTTCCAGCAAAGAGTAAGGCTGGAGGGCTCAGGCTGAAAAAAAAATTCCTGAATAGCAGAAGAATGTTTTGAAGACTGTTGCCATTGATCGT
Organism: Strigops habroptila; assembly: GCF_004027225.2. NCBI lineage: Eukaryota > Metazoa > Chordata > Aves > Psittaciformes > Psittacidae > Strigops > Strigops habroptila. The sequence goes on from NC_044281.2 coordinate 46,151,952, forward strand.
ATAGGGGAGCATCATCCTAGTGCTATGAAGTTGCTTTTTTTAATCATTTTAGGCTGAAAAGAGGGATGTCAAGTCATCAATTAATCCTGACAGCATCCTTCTGTGGTGAAAAAATAATACTCTCACACCCATTTTATAAACAGAAGATCTAAGGCAGAGATAATGGAGGCTCAGCGCTGGTGCTGCTGCTACCACCACCCTCTCATTCCTCATTGCAAGGACAGTCTTGAAAGTTTTATTTTCGATTAAAAAGGGAAGTCACTAAATCAGACTGAACTCTGCGCCACATTCCCATACCTTGACCAGTAAAGCTCAGCCAGTTCTTAAGAGAGACTTCAAATGCCTCTATTAAAATGTTTTAGACTAAAACAAAAAAAATTCTGGGTAAGAAAATTTAGTGCGCAGTATCGAAACTTGGAGATTAAATGTCTCCAGTGGCAGTGCTCTCAAATCCAGGTATAGGTGTGGTGCCTACATCTGTTTTGTAGCACTTACAGCTGGAGTTTGGCCATTCTGATGTTTTCACGTTCTTACAATGAAATTTAGAGCATCTTCAGACCATGCGCAGTTCTTATTTTTCCATTACCAGATGCATATCAAATCAAGTAGAAATACAAGAGCATTTCAAATCCTAAAGTAAACAACAAAGCCAGATCCTGGAAGCACATTAGCTTGTTTTTTTCCCAAACATAGTATCTTAAAAGAAAAGTTTGCATTTTACTATCAGGCTTTCATAGTTTTTCAGTTCTTAAGGGAATATAATATTAAGGGAATATATAATTAATACTGTTTAATAAAGCTCAAAAATGCAACAGATGCAGCCAAAAGTGCACATCATTTTGAGCAGATCTTTGCAGAACAGACATTCCATATTGTGTTCATCTTTTTCCACAATCACTGCTATGGCAATCTGGTGTGTTCAGCAGTTGTTGCTGAGTAAGGCAGACTGGATTGTATATGATTTTCTCCGTGTCAGCCAAGAAACAGAGCTCTCTTCTTTTTGATGCAGTAAAGAGGCGGTCTTGTACTATTTATTGCTTTCTCCCAGGAGCAGCTATACTTTACTAACTTGCAATAATAATAATATACTGCAATCTGTAGGTGCATGTGCTAGAACCTTTCTGTAGGTCTTAACCAAAAATAAAATGGTTGTGGTGTGGAAAAGTCATGGGAGCTGGGAAATTGAACAAGATGACCTCCCAAATAGAAAAGGTATAAGATTCACAAAATGTGTCATCAGAATCTGTGAGTATCACATAAAAGCAAGATATTTTAAAAGGGGGTATGGAAGGAGGATCACCTGCAGCAGAAAACCCATAAGAGAGGCTCCAGTTCCAGCAGAGGAAATGTATCCCCTTTCAACATTCCTTCTGGGTGCCAAATTTTCCTTCTGTTCTTCCCCACCTATTAAACAAAGCTGCAACTTCCAATTCCTATCAGTTTTCCTAAATATGTGCAGCTTATGTGGCTTCAACGAGTTGTAAGGCTCCATATTCTCTTGCCAGCTCCTTGACAATGTGGCTCCAACAGCATCCTCCACTTTTGGCTGCCTCTGGGACCCCTGGTCTCTTCTGGAAAGCAAGAGGGAAAGCATATCCTATGTTGGAAGGACTTTTTGTGACTGCAGAGCTGATAGCATGGCTGTGAAGAGCTTGGAAAGATCCCTGTAAGCATCGCAGCTCAGTCTGTCAAGGCTGCCTCCTCTGTGTATGGGGATGTTTAGGTCCATCTCAGGATGAGCTGGGCATCACTCAGCATCAGATACAGGATGGGAGCTCATCAGGATCACTTCTAAAGCACCCACAAAGGCCTGCTTTGGGGAATCTGAGGTGAACAGGAAACGTTATCACATTATCATGAATTACACTGCCTCCCAGCATCAAAGCTATTTTCCTTGCAAACTTGCGCATTTCTGATAGAGGTGTTTTCTTCTAGCTAAGTCTGAGTCCTCTGTTATAATCCCATTTTGCCTCTTTCAGCTGGGCATTTGCAGGCAACTAAAATACAGACAACTCATTTTTGCCCTTTACTTACCTACCAGAAACAGGTGGCTATTTTAAGCATGAGGATGCAAGCGAACTAGTAGGCAGTACTGAAATCTTTGCAACTGGAAGAAATTCTCTCTCCGAGCCAGTGCTTATATCCACTTCTGTTACTGTAACTGCCATGAAAACTCCTGGTTCACAGATGTGAAACAAATTACGAAGCTTATGCAGTTGCATTCCTCCTTATTATTGGGAACAAAACAAATCTGGAAGATGGAGGACTTCTTAAAGTAATTATTGTCTGCCTTTATTTTAAGAAAATGCAACTAATTCTGAAAACTACTCAATTCCTGAAGATTTCTCAGCCTGGAGAAGTCACATTAATTATAAGATTAATTTGTTTTAATTCCCTAAACCAAAAATATTGACTGAATGAGAAATTAACACATGTAGAGCTGCAGATGTCATTTGGCTTCAGATTTCCTGAATTATATAATTATTAATCTTTCATATAACAATGTGACAAACCTACAGATTCATTCTACAAGATTAGTCTGTGAAGAAAGACACCAGGGCAGCTGAACTATAGATTTTCCATTAATACAGGAAGGAAAACAGTGGAATTTTCTAAATAATAAATATAACCAAAGTATTTTAAAGACATATGGTGCACATCTGTCTGAAATACAATAATTTGAAGCAGAATAATTAAATGCAAGATATAATGTTCATTTTAGAGTGGGAGAATTATTTCGTTTTAAATATAACTTAGCAAATTTGGGAAATTTAGATAATCTGTGATACCTTTTGAACCTTTCATTCTGTGCTAGAAAAGAAGATATATTAACAAACTGGCTTTTTATTTGCTTTTTAGATAACCAACCTTGTGTTTCAAGGCATTGAGTGTCGTATCTGTACAAACCTTTAATATTATCTTCAGCTGAAATTAAGAGCATTTTTTGTTTTAACTTCCAGTTAACTCCTTAAAAGTCTAAAGGTAGAAGATCCCTTGTGTTATTCCTTTCTTTTTTACCTAAATGGATCAGAAGCTTTTCATGAGTATAGCATGGTTTCATAGAATTCCAGTTTGGGAGTTTGGGAAATCCTGTGGTTTCAGTAAAAGTTTTTTGAGTCACCTGTTACTGAAATGGAGATTGTATACATACTTTTGGACAGAAAACAAAAAAAAATTACTGTTTTTTTCCTCCCCTACCCTTTTTTTGATAAGATTTTTGCCTTCAGCTGGGTGAGATATTACTCAGTCCTTCTCACTTTCAGGTATGGTAATTTGAAGAGTTAAAAGCATCATTTGAAGACAGGGAAGAGAGATAAGAATCTGATTAAATTGAGTTTTGATTCCAAGAGCTGCACTGAGGGAAATGTTTAACCATGAAGCGAAGCAAGGAGGAAAACTGTGCTGAAGACGTTTAGGCCCCAAAAGTACTATTCAAGAGAAATACTGTTCTGATAAACAAAAAGAAAAAACGGTTCCACAAGTAAATATAAATGATGCTGAGATAAGTTCTGTTTCTTTTAAGGGAACATGACAAAGGTCCTGAAACTTTCTTTGAAGTCCTGCTGAAACTGAAAGAAAAAGATCTACCTTTTCATGTGTCTGTCCTTGGAGAGGCTTTCAGTGAAATTCCAGGTACCTTTCCTTTTTTTTTCTTTCTTTACTGTAAAGTTACCATAAAGTAGATATTTCCAGAAGTAATTTTCATGTACATATTATATTAGTGAAAGGAACATGTTTAAAATCTTCACAGTTATAAAACTAAATAATATAAATATGTTGTAAAATCAAAATTATTAAAAACAGTAAGCATCTTTGATTTTACTTGGCAGTACAAAGCCTTATTTATGACTTGTGTTTCAGTAACACTGCTGTATTTATTTAAATAGAGAGATAGGTGTGAGTGAGTGGATGGTTCAGATAGGAAATAAAATCTTTCAGGTCAGGGTCACTCATCTGAAATCCAGACTGAGATTTTGACAGGTGAAAACACTTAGCTCCCTTTCAAACACAAGTTTAAGGACTTCTGTGGAGACTTCTGGTTTGTATCTGTCATGAAAGTGGTCATTAATCTTTAATATTTTTATACCAGTCTTTTTCACACTCTTTCCATTTCTTTGTTTCTGATAACGACTCCTCTGTAAACAGTTTCACCCATCTGAAAAAGAAATAGGTTGTATTCTGAATACACACAGCTTTGTGCCTGAGATATTTTGGCAATAAAGAGAATAGTCAAATCCTATACTGGGTGCACTTGTAGTAAATTAAACCTTTGAAAAATGTACGTTAATAGTGAGTGAGCTTCAAAATATCTGATGTTTTAGTTCATGCATTATTTCCAAAATGTAGACTAGGCATCTCTCCATTTCTTCAGTCTGTAAAAATAGACTTGGGATTAGTTTATTTGTCAGTTCTGTCATATCTGTTGCCTGCTGGACTGGTGATATTTCAATTGGTTTAGTTTTGATTTTGCAGTTTTTAAGACACCAAGAAATTGATCTGATCCAGATAAGTTTTGGGTCCCCAACTGTGGCACAACTGGATTGGAAAAAGAGACAATAGTTTGGTAGCGGGAAATTCTTTGTGTTTTCTGTCCACTTCTTTTTAGACAGTTTCTGAAAGCCTGTTCTTCCAGGCAAGTCTTATCGCAGATCCCAAGGCAGTGTTGCTTTCCAGACTGAATGCACCAGATTTCTTAGAAGGAGAAATTTCTAAGGAATATGTGACAGATAGGAATATATGATGGTGCACTGCGGGAACAGATTCTATTGACACTCATTTTGGATGTTGTTACATATCTCATTTGTGGCTTCAGTACTTATGAATAATGTAGATCATCCTAAATTTATGCCAGTATATCAAATCTATATGCCGCACCTCTTGTCTTGTCAATTCATTCATCCTCGTGTATAAATAGACTCTGTATAAAAGGCAACATGGTGAAATGTGTCTCATCACCACGTATTTGATAGGGCCATATTCATACAAATGACATATGCAGGTCATTGCTAACAAGTACCAGTAAAACCTGTTGCACATGCTTTACTGAAAAATCTATTTAGGAGATGTTTTACAGATTTTTTTAGGGGGTTTTTTTGTAAATTATGGGCACTGTGTTTCCACTCCCTCCAGTTATGGGACCAAATTCCTTCAGTACTATAAATGTCACCTTTACAGTCATTGCTAAGAGAAAAAGTGCATAACATATTTC
>NC_044281.2:46162160-46259660 GCF_004027225.2 Strigops habroptila
TGTAGACATGCTGTGGAAACCATAACATAAAATATGAGTTACTTACAATAACTAATTTTAATCCCATCTGCTAAGTATGACAACATTAGCATTTCCACTTAATTAAAAACACCCTTAAAGCAGCAATGTTTTAATCACTCCATTTTATTTACTCTCCTCCAGTGTCACTTATAATTGTAACTTTTTATTTTTTAATAATGAGGGAATTTTTTTTCTCTGTGCATCACACAAAAAAGTGCTGTCGATAATTAGCAGTCTTCTGTTATTACTAGACTCAGGTGTCACAACTGTGTCTCATCCTCATTACAGTAAAAAATTTCACCTATCAGATTCATTATTGCTAGATAATGCGGCTGAGAGCCTTAGCAGGCCCTCCAGAAAAGTAATTCAGCCAAGCAAAATTATCAGCTAATTATATTTAGAATCAAAAGCCCAACAACTATTTGCAGATAAATTGTATGAATTGAAGTGAATGGACCTGAATATTAAGATTCATAGATTTAGCAGATGATTTGTTAATTGGACTAAAAAGGCCATTTACTAGCCATTTTAACAATAGATCAATCGGAACTCTGTTTATTATTTAACTAGTAGTGCGTAAGGATTGAAATGAAGAATAATTGTATTATTGTTATGATACTTCTCTAGAAAAGGACAGAAATATGTGGAAATTGCAAAGCTTTCCTGTCTATTTTCAGACTGAAGCCTGTATCTGCATGTGCTCTGCCCTGATCGCTTTGATCTATAGGTCTTGGTATCTGAAAGGTGTATGGATTATAGCAATACTTACTACACCATAGTAAAGGCCTGTCGGAAAATGCATGTAAACTTTGATGTGGAAAGGTAGAAAATGAGTATGCAAATAAGATCATTTGCAAATGAAAGAATTCCAAACTTTTATACAGCAAACTACAGAGGCATTAAATTCTGATTTTACTAATTCATGATACTGATAGAGGTTTTCATAAGGGGAAATTGCATACTCAAATGATGACTCAGATTGCATCTTGGCCTGCAGTTTTGTGTTAGGGAGATGGTTTTGGTTTGGTTTTTTTTTTTCCATGCAGATGATATGACTAAAAAGCAAATATTTTAACATAACTTAGTGATCTGAGCTATTACTGAAATGTCCACAGTTTCACTCTTTTTTTTCTCCTAGATTAAAGAAAACTTTAAAAATCTATTTGCTTTGACATATGACACAATATTTAAGAACTGAAATCATCAATTAAATCACACATCAGAAACATTTCCCTTTGGTAAAAAATATAGTGCTAGACGATGTACACTTTGAAATTGTTGTTAATGTTTAAAATGCAATCTGAAGTGCATATGTTATTTTTTTAAAAAAATACAAATTTTAAAAGTTTATGAAAAAAAAAAAAACCCAGCAATCGTTGCTTAGCAAGAGCATTTGCAGAGAAATGTGTATCTTTGAGGTTTGCTCATGCATAGTTTTCTAGCATGAAAGCTGAATATGTTATTCTTTATTTTGGGGTTTTTTTCTTATTTGAGCGGATCTAAAGGAAACAGAGTTCCTTCTGGGTGCCTGTAATAAAGTACCAAATCCAATATGCACATGAAGGTGGCGAAAGCCTTTTGGATTGTCACTGAAAATAGAAAAGGTGAATGTTGACAAGACTCCAAATATTTTTTTCTGGGGACTGAGGGAAACTGAAGTTAAAAATAAAGCCCTCGTATGGTCAACATGTTGGAGGAAATTCAAAGACTCTTATAAAATAAACATATTTTAAGAAGTGTTTTGAATTTCACTGTGTAATTTCTGGCCAACAGAAATTACAGTTGTATCTTTGGAGGGACATTATGTCAGATCAATGGTCATTATGCAAAAAAAATAAACTGAAAAGTTGATGCCTTAACCCATTCAGCTATTAAAATGCAGACACGAAGAGGATAGCATTTCTTCAGATTTTCTACTAGAAAACTTTGCGCCACTGTGTTGCAATGATAAAATATTTGGGTTTGATGTTACAGAAGATATGTAAATTGTTCCTTGAAAAAACACAAGTACAAAGCATTGCACGCTTTGGCAAAGGAATCTCATCAGTAGTTATTAGAAAATACAACAGTTTATGTCCTGAAAAATAAAGGAAATTATCTGAAGCATGTGCATAAGCTAAAATATCCCAGCCCGAAGCATGCTGTAAGTTGTTCCTAGGCTATATTTAACTGTAACCTTTGGAGTCTCAAAGTCTGAGGAGAATATCTGTTCTGTCAGGTAATGGTGATGGTGTGCATCTGTGTATACATCCACATATCTCCAAACATGCGCATATATGCCCTTGTTTTTCTGCAGCATTATTAAGAAAAGCCATCCATACTTCACCATGTTGTTACATGTGTCTGTCTGCTGATTATAAAATGTGTTAAACAGTATTTAAAAAACAAAAAAATGCAGAGCTGCGCTTTGATTTATTCAGCGAACAAAACATATGCTCGCTGTTCTGTTCTATGTAATTCATATGATCAATAAAATTTTCTTTAAAAAGAGCAACTTTGGCATTTAGAAGGATTATGCTGCTGAAGAAGAAAATGCTTCACTCTTGCAATATGTAGTCAACCTCAATGCTCTTGCACCAAAATAAGCTTTTGTCTTACTAATGTCTATTTTTGTGTATTTATTATTTCTAATCTTCAGGGTTGAAGCTGTATATTGTGGCTGTTATCCACTGTGTCCCAAAGCCTTGGTGTACCCAGAGATATTTCCAGGTACTGCTTTGTTGCATATTCTTTTTGCTGAAACGTAATAACATGATTCATGCTAAAATACAGAGTTTGAGACTAAACTTGAGCAAAAGCAATTGTTTATTTGGCAAGCCAACATGTTAGTGTTAAGGAAAATTTTATGTGTTTTAATACATTAGATGAAGTTTATATTTGCCATCTGTTCTTTTAAGATAACACAAAAGCAAGTTTTGAAATAGCATTCTTCATTGTTAGCATACACAACCCATAATGATAGATTTTTGTTAAAAGGTCAGTGATGCTGCAATGGTTTGCAGTTTTTTTTGATACACCAAAAGAAAAAAAAACCAAAACCAAACCAGCAAGGCCTGAAAATCACACCAAATTATTTAAACAATTTAATACTTAATAGTATGCAACTGTGATACAGGATATGCACTAATGTAGTACTAGTTCTTTGAAAAATCTCATCACTAAATGTATCACATATGCATTGTGTTACATTAGAATAATGTATTTTAATCACCCAAAGGAGATGTCTAAACAGCACAACTACACAGTCTTATTTAGCATTAAACATCCTTGTGAGCTGAGGTAACCTTATAAAATCATGCTTAAATAATGTAAAACACGAGGCGGCACAGAGCAATATGCATTTTTAATTAGTAAAGTGACTAATATCGAGTGTGTGCTTTGAGGTTTTTGTTTCATTAAAAATGTATCTGTTTTTCCTGCAGCTGAATATCTGTATTCTACACCTGAACAGCTTTTTAAAAGGCTTCAGAATTTCTGCAAGAGACCCGATATTGTAAGGAAACATCTTTATAAGGTAGTTGTTCAGAATAGTTTTAGATGATATAATGCCATATTGAAGTACAAAGAAAAAAAAAACCCTTAAAAAAACAATGTTTAATTAACATACTAATGTTTAAAGGAAACATGCTAGGGAGGGATATCAGTCGTTACACTAACAAGGATTAATTAAAATAGATGCCAGTTGTATTAACCTCGGTCTTATGAAATACGTGCACTTATTGCATGCTACATGCTTTTTTTTTAATTTATTGTTTTCTAAAATGACTATCCTTTACATTTGCACCCAAGAGGCTTATAAAAATGAACCTGGATTAATGCAACTCATTAGTTTAAAAGGAAAATAAAAGATCCCACAATTATACTAATGAGTATAAGCCTACCTTCCTATCCTAATTTAATCTTCAGTCCTCAAAAAATGCAGGTAACAGGTATCAGGTAAGATTTCTCTGCCTTTTGAAATTATTTGAATTATTTTCATAGTTGCAGTTATTCTAACTCTTTGCTTTTATGTTGAACATAAAAAAAGTTTATCGGAAGCATAATGTACTGGTATTTATCATGTCCCATTCTTTGCAGTTATTTATGAAAAGGAAGTACAGTTTCAGTAGCAGACCCTCCATTCAACTTTTGATCAAGTGTTCAATGCTAGATCCACTTTTCACGTTTTTAGGTAGTGTATTTGTACTGCTAGGAGTCACACTTTAAAAAAAATAATCATAGGTGAAGCAGTAAATTCTGGCAATGAAAAGCTATTATTATACGATGCTGCTTTTATAAAAATAACTGCTATTAATTTTCTTCATGCTGATACGTAAATTTGCAGCATTTTATGACTTTTACAGTCTGGGCAGGTTGGATACACATTGCCCCACACGACATAGGTGTTTCAGGTTGTAAAAAACCTGAATTCAGCTGAAAGTCCTTAAAGGCTTGGGAGTGCATAGAAATACTCCTTGTGTTGCCTGTGCAATACAAATGTGGTCTTTTTAGTGTTCCCTGGATGTCACTGTCAAGGCACACTGTTAATGAGCACGTGGAGTAATCGTAATTTGGAGGCTCATGCTGCCGACAGACCTAACCTTCTCTCTCCACCTTCCTCCCTCTGGAGACCCGAAAGGTTGGGTCTTGCTGTGTGTCGTCTGCCTCTCTACCCCTTCCTGCACACGTGGAGCAGGAGGAGTGAGTTTAGCCCACACCTAACTTTATTTGTGACCCAAAAATAGACATTTACATAATGACACATCAAAGATGATGTTATTTCTTCAGGAAACAGTTAAACTTCAAGAAAAAAGGAGAGAACCAAAAATGCAATTTAACACCCAATTTCAAGCTCATTATCTTTCATTGTCTATTAACTTGGCAATGGTTCAGAAGGTAGCTCATAATAGTTTAAAATGCTGACTGAACACTTCCAGTGTTCAGCACTGCTTCTTGAGTCAATAGTATCGTGGCTTCAAAAGGAGAACAGTCCTTAAATGTTTACCTTGACTTTTCGCAATGCTTCAAGCTCAGCTAATAGTTGTGTGCACATGGGTCTGCTCACTGCATGTGGATCCCCAGCTCCAAAACGGAGCCAAGGCACGCTGAAAGCAGAAATAACAGTGGAGCAAATGGTAATATAAAATAGCATGAGTTTAAAATATGTGCACAAGCCCTGTAAGCAAAATGCTGATTTGCTGGAAGGACTTTTCTCTTTTTAAAAAATAAAAGCCTTGGGATGATTTGCAGACAGAAGCTGGAGGTGTTTATCTTGCCCCATGCATATGGGCTTGTGCACTGCCCTGTTCAGATCTTCTGAGTGTTTGAACTGAATGTCTGCAACAGGTAGCAATTATGCTGAATGGGGGATCGTTTTAAAATGAGTAAATCAGGGCCTAATCCAGAACCTGTGAACACCAGAGAAAAGATCCCTGTTGTCTTTAATAGGCTTTGGATCAGCTTGGAGAACACTCTTAGAGTTGTCTTTTTGTACCTACACCCACGTATGCCAAGTCTTCCTTTTGCAATGAAACTATGCGCAAATCCTCCTAGAACAACACTAACTCAGATATGTGCTGTTAACGTCATTATAGTTGGAACGACGTTGCTTCTTAGGAAGCTGAAAAGAATGAAATCATGAAGAGTACACAGCGCTTCCACTGTATTTTCACCTTTTTCAGATCAGTATAATATTATATATACATTAGAGTAGAATAGAAAAGAGACTCCAGTACAGTAGTACATACTAACTAGCTGCTTGTCTTTCAGAAACCTTCCTGACATACTCAGTGCCTGAAGTTCATAAAGTATCTGTGATGTCTTGAAAGCAAAATGCTTTAAAAGCAAATAGTGCTTTTCTCTACTGATTGGGGATTCTGCTTCATAGATTGGGAAGTAATCATCATCAGAAGTACTTTGGCTTATCCTTTTACATATTGCTGGACTTTTATTACTAAGGATATCCATAATAATTAGACAGTGGTCTAATTAAACAGGCAGTTTATTCCTTCAGTTGTCTTCAGTGGCTGTGCTGAGAAACTTAGGGGCAAAAGGAAGATAAATGGCAGGAGGACAGTCAGCTCAGGGAGGTGGGCACAGAGACTATCCCTGTGAAAATGCACAGACCAAGATATTAAACTGTAATAGCTTACTTTGATGGAGCAGATTCATGCTGGCGGACTTTTAAAAATGTCCGTAATATAAGTACCTATGAAAACCTTTCCAAATGTATTACCCTGTGTATTCTCACAGCTCCAACGCTGGCTCATTTGCATTTTGATGTTGCCTTCCACCAGTTATTAGCAGAAGATTGAGATGAGTGGAAAACAAACCTTATTTGTTATCAATTATTTGTTCTGTTCCAGTTTTATGGAATCAGATGTTTCTCTCTGGTTCTGGGTATTTGTGGTTGCCAAAATGCCAGAATTAAGCAAGGAACAACAGGGCATCGGTTTCCCATGGAGTACACTGTAGGACCTGTCACTGTTTGCAAGCTCCCTATCTAATAGAGTTAAAATCAAAATTAAAAAAAAAAAAATAGAGCAAAACATTTGTTTCTGCATTATTTTCTTGAAGTTTACCTTTCAGTTCCCTCACTTCAGTTTGTTAATTTAAAACAGCATGTATAAAGAGTATACAGTGGAAAGGGACAAGAAGAGTTGCCAAAAGCCAGGCATGGAAGGAGCTGACAACTTTAAATAATCTCTCCCAGCCCTCCCAGCTGAATGAGTGCGGGTTGACATGCTGTCAGCTTCAGTTCCTACAGAAAAATCCTACTCTCACTCATACTTGTTCAACAGAGAAAAGAATTTGGCCCACTTTCTGACATTCATCTTTTCATTTCCATCACACTACAGAAGCTCACCTGCCTATGAAAAGACACATGGCGTGATTTTTTCTTCTTTCTTACACCACTGTAGAAGGAAGTCTGCTGAATTCAAAGGGATTAAACTGCTGTAAAATCAAATTAAGATCCCAGTTAGACCGTAGACATCTGAATTGTTTCCAGTCTCAGGATTTGGCTGTACAGGGCAGTTCTAACAAAACTTACTTTTTTTTTTTTTTTTTTTTTTTTTTTTTTTACCTCTCTTTTTGCTCTGATTTGAGATAAAGCAGTATCTTTGGTATTTCAGGAAAATATGTAGAAAGGAAAACTGCTCCTGGTGCAGCTTTAATACTAAGGCATAGCTAGGAAACCAGCAGGAGGTAATCTCAGCCTAAGGACACATGAGGATGCGGGGGAGTCTCATGCCAGATGTCCCGTTGGCCACTCAGCCCTCTTGCAAAGAGCAGTAGCCATTCATAGTTCTTGTACAGGCCATGTAAGAGCGGGAGCGATGCCTCTGCCTTTATGCTTACCCACTCCCCTGCAGAACTCCAGGAGAAATTGTTTTTCCATAAGGATGCTAACTGCCGCTCTGGATCACCATGCCATGTGTTTAATACCATGGTTTTGATATTTGTGATATTTGGAAGAAGGCTGACACAGGTAAAAGTAGGTCTTTTAGAATTACATATTGGTCCTAACCCTGGACTTGGAGATTTTATCATCTTTCATAACCTTTCAGTATTAAGTACATAATACTTAATAAGCTGTACATAATAGTTCTCCATTTGACATTCAGGCTCTTGGAAACTCCTGTTCTTGTCTTTCACATTTTCGTATAACAAAGCAGTTCATCATATGTTTAGAGACAGCACTAAAAGCATTTCCTTCAATTGGCTCAGAGTTTCCCCACCTTCAGTTGCATTGAGCATCTTCTGTCTTCTTGTTCTGGAGTCAGTTGCCTGGAAGCAGAAGCTCCCCATCCATCTTTTCTATACCATTCATTATTTTATAAACATTTGTCAAACACTTAGAATATCCTGGTCTTTTTAGTCTCTCCTTGTGAATGCTATTCCATGTTTAAGCTCTAATCATTCAAGCTGGTTTGATCCTTGAGAGCCATTTTTGTGCTGGTGCGATCATTGCACAGAGTATTCTAGGCCATGCCATCAGTTTATGTTATGTGTTGTACTCTGATAATTTTCAACCTGTTCCTTATGGAGCCAAACCTACTGTTTACTTTTTAATGGTGAATGTATATTGAACAGATGTTTGCTTACAGTGTTCTCCAGATCTTTTGTCCTGAGCTGATAAAGTTAATTTAGAGCTTTATAGGATATGCAAATAGTACAAGTATTTCCATCCATCCTGCTGGGTTTCTGTTCATCAGCAGAGCATGACTGCAGATTAAAAAGAAGGCGTTGTATCAAATTTGTGCTTCTACCTGGCTAGCATTAGGCACCAGTCAGAAGGAGGTTAGAAGCAGAAGTGGGAAACTTGTATTTGCCTCTTGAGATGCTCAGTTTCCAGTAAGCATAATTTAAAGCAGTTTCAGAGGTGGTCTAGATCTGCTTCTCAGAGCCTGTACGGGAAGGTTATAGCAGCCTAGGAACTCTGGAGTGCAGCATTCTGTGTCCATGCTCTCCCATCTCTGTCTCAGCGCTTAGGCATGGTATCCTAAGTAAAATGAATATAACGTAAGGGTTTCTTATGTGAAAGAAAACTTTGGTTACTTATTTAGAATAAAAAATCATAGAGTAATTAAGGAAGTCTGGTGGTCATCTGGTGAGCCTTTGCTGAAAGCAGGGCCAGCTTCCAAGTAGGCTCTAACTTCCAATTCGGATTAAGTTGCTCAGTGTCGCATCCAGGTTAGACTTGCCATTTTTCATTCCCATATATATGGCTGATATAAGTGAAACCCAGCTAGCCTAGGAGGTTTGCACAGGTGGGAAGATCTGCTGGACTGTGGGACACAATTTAAGTGTTTTGGGCAACCTTAGGTCTTTAAACAGCATATGGGTCTGGAAGCAGCCATGGTTAGAGGGAGGTCTGCTAGCTAATGTGAATCCTCACTGTGGGAGAAATGAGCTAACAGGTAGGTTGCTGAAATTGCCTGCTAGGTTATTGTAGGATCCAGTCATTCATACATAGACATAATATATCTGTATGTAGACATATATGTAAGAATGCATATATATATATCTACATGGCCTGCACCTGACCTTCTCCCAGGGCTTGCCTTGCTCTTGGCTCTCTGAGGTTTGTATCTAGGAGATCTCAGTTCTCTGAAGATGTTGGTCTATAGCTGGCTGTACTTGTAAAGCAGGCATTAAAAAAAAAGCATTCATTAAATAGCAGTTATGGACCCATCTTTCAGCTGAAACACCAGGACTTTGAACTTCTTATCATAACAATATTAGATAGCTTCTAATTTTGTTTTAGAAAGTAAATTAAAACTGGCAGATGAACCACAGCCACTGCAAAATGATAGGTGGAAAAGCTGATCAAAGGAAATAGGATTGACTTTGAAAGAAAAGTTGCAAAAAGCATGCAAACTTATGTTTTCAATATATTTTATTCAAATTATCTTGGGAAAGAAAGCTTGAAACTGTTTTCCTACTGTTGTAGTTGGTCAGTGTGTTCTGAACCAACTATGCAAGGTACCCACCAGCTTATCTTGCGTAGCCTCGCCTCCAGCATTTGATCATTTTTGTTTAAAGACAGAAAGAATGAAATGAGTTTTAAAACGCCAACATAAGAAACTGCAGGTCAGACCAGTTTGTTCAGGGAAATACCATTACTCTACCAAGGAGTATTATATAGCTCTGACTTGGGCCTCACAGTGTTCCCAGTTCATGTAAAACAATGCTGTCTTTTGATGGTGGTTTCCAAAGGTGCTTGGAGTTTGAAAGTTGAGCTCCAAAAGTAATTACTACAACCTGCTTTCCACCTGGATTTCTCCCCAGTATTCACTTACAGAGGGAAGGATTTGAGTCACAGAGTAAAGTTGACCCAATAAAATTGTCTCTGCAAATCGCTCTGCTGTCTTGCCTGCCAATTTCAGGTTTTGTGCTGAATAATAGTCTCTAATTCTTAATTTTGCTAAAGTAATTTTTTTAAAAGTGCATAAAATTTATGCCAAATCAGTACTGTCTGCTTGAACTCCAACGGTCCTGAAACAGCAGGTCTGAATGGATGACCAGTCCTTACTAAATTCTAAAGGTTAACTCTGTAGTCTAATGATGGCAGAGTAGATGATAGTTGCTTCAGTTCTGATGTCAGGACACAAAAACCTACCAAGTTGATTAATTCATAAAAGATATTGTACTGCTACTGACATATTATTATTATGCTGCCTGTTCTTCATGGGGAGATCTGACTTCATATGAAAACTTTGCTTCTCTTGACATCTGCATATTTAGGAACTGTTGGCTGAATCGCTATTCCTTGAAAAAATGAATGCCCAGACTTTTGCAGACTTCCCAAAAAATGGAATTGAATTTGTTTGCTCCAAGGTAACTCTAAAATAAAGCCCAGGAACCAGACTGATGATGATCAAACAGGAGAATTAGGCCCTCGCTGCTGCAGGTTTGTGGTTCTGCCATGTCTGAGGGTGAGAGGGGCAGTCCTGTCAGGTGTCTAGTCCTTGGTGCATCTGCTGAGACCACCAGTAAAGCAGATGGATGTTTGATGGTGCTCATCCAGGAGCAAATAACCTCCTGGGACTGCTGACATGTCTTTACCTGTCTTTAAAAAAAAAAGCTGAATTCACCCCATTTCCAAATAATGCCGCTTAAGTGTTCTCTGACCAGCTTGCTTCCACCCCTCCTGAAATTCTGGGTGCTGCAGAGCATTTCGGCACACAGCTGCGCTCCTTCCCGCAAGAGAGATGTCCCTTTTGTGTCCCAGCATCTAATGCGGCTTCGTGCGCTTCTCTCTTCTGCTTCCTTATAGGGCGAGACGGCTGGGTTTTCTTGGGCAGCGCTCGGCAGTAAATTCAGGTCTCTGCTCGCAGCAGAACCAAGGGAAGATTTGTGACAGATGGGGCTAAGTCACAAACTTGCAGCCTCAGGCAGAATTGTGGAAGTTTCCAGAGTGTGCCCATATTTACCTGATCAGAGAGAAAAGAAAATCTGCAGAGGAAGCCGAGCCTGGCTGCTTGTCATAGCTGACACAGAGCCATCTGCCACAAACCTGTGGCGGCTTCAGATCTCCAATCCCTGCCACCACCCCAGCTCAAATTAAATACAGATTCTTAGAGATGTTATGATGGTTACACATGTCCTCGGCATCACATGCAGGAGACTGTTCAAAAAAAATATGTGGCCTGTTGTGTAACCGCACTCATGTATCCCATATGTGGTGCCACATTGAATTTCCGGTTGAATCTGTTTTTATCCTTTGTACTGGATGACATGGTGCCTGAATTCTTTCTTTTCGCCGACACGATGGCAGCCAAGCTGCAGCTTCAAACGCTCACACTTGGCTGAGTTTCTACCTAGGTTGCCAGGTTATCATTGGAGCCTTATTGTGTCCTCAAAGGGCCACAGGGCCTGAAAGGAGGATCCGAATGCTGCCGGACTAATTGGGCAGCCATCTCCGGGTTGTTTGGAGGCAAAGGGCTGCTTTAGCACATTTTTTTTTCTTTTTTTTTTTGCAAATTAATGGCTCTCTGGCACAGGGGTTTTTAAGTGAAGGTATTAATAAGGGGTCTGGCAGGTAATCCCATGATTCATGGAGTTACATTTGCATTTAATTAATCTTAAAGAAAGCTGAAAGATAAACAGCTGTAATTCAGACTAGCATGGGAAATATGCTACATGGTGCCATCTATCCGATAAAATGAAAGCCAAGACACTTGTTTTATTTCTCTCAAGGATGGAGAACAAACAGATAACAGTCAAAATACTTCCAATAAAAACCAGTAGTTTAAATGTAATGGCAGTTCATCAAGAATCTTTGCATCCAGTTGCAAATACAGTCTTTTAAAGATAAATCACATATGATTCCAGCAGTCAAGCTGCTATATTTATTGATGTAAAATGTTTTGAAGATGTAGATTGTACAATAAATTTTTAATAAAGTGCCCACTGCAATTTTTAATTAGCATATCTTATTCATGTATAAGTGTGTACATCTATCTGTATGTTTATCACTATGCATATCCTTGTGTCAGAGTCGATGAATGCAATTGTGTCTTTATCTGATGAAGTAGAATCTGTTTTGCAAGTGATAATAAAACGTTATGACAATTCCAAGATTTTCAACTCTGCTCTGGGAAGAAGCAAGAGGAAGGTTCTTGGTAAAGTGTTACACTGTGAAGCCTAGGAAGACCTCTCTTTGTGAACAGGTATGGTTTCAGCTTCCTTCGTATCAGACAGGGAGAGGAAGTGCATCTCCCTGTCCCGTCCCATCAGGCTGTCACCCAGCAGTGGACACCATCATCTTTCCTTCGCCTGAGCACTGTCCACAGCAGGTGACAGGTGTGGGTTGGCCCCCCTCTGCACCTGTGCCTTGTGATGCCATTAAGATGCTGGAATGTCCTTTTTCAGCAGGAGAGAGTGCATGCAGTACCTGTCTTTAAAATTACTCCATTGAGCAATCAAAAAAACCTAAGGGAGATCCAACGGTAAGTGTTCAAATACTTTCCTAGCACTGCGGAGTTGTAATTTTGCTGTAATCATCTGTCTTGTGCAATAGTTCCTCCTCATTTCTGCTCAACCAAAGCCCAGCTTGGTTCTAGGTGTTTAAAATGGTTGAGTAGAAGTGGTCTTCTCAAGACAGCATGGACAGGTGTGGTGATCATATTTGGTACAACCAAGTAACAGGACTGCCTTGCATTCTTACCGGACTGCCTCTATCTTGCCAGAGCATATCATGGATGCTCACTGATGTTATCACACCTTGCACCAGCAACAGAAAATTAGAGATTTTTTGTGTCTTTACTGATGGGGAAACTGAGGCATGGTACAATTAAAGCAAATCGGTTCAAGTTTCAGAGTGAGTCATGCTCCAAACTGATATAAGGGAAAAAGGAGATGCTGTAATGTTGTGCTGGGGATTGTGGTGTACAGACTCGATACACCAGAGCTCTGTGGTTTTGAGCTGAAGACTCCTGCTGTCCTCAGTGCACACCCTGATAAGACCCATGACCAAAGGAGGTCTTGCCCAGGTCCTTGGTGAGGTGGGGCTCTGCCTTGCTTTACTTACTGATTGGTGATACTTGGTCTGGTAAGCAAGTCTTCATCTGGATGGAAAACTTTCCCTCCAAGTTACAAACCCTTGCAAATAATGTTTTATGATAGGAAAGCTGGAAGAACTTTAATTGCAGGTGACGAATAGCAATGCTGCTGTATCTTCTGGTATTTCTTTAGATTCTCGGCAACGAATCACAGCTGCTCTAGAGCAAGGGTGAAAATGTCCTTACTGCTGTGAGGACCTTCAGGTTGGCCTCATGTTGGGGGCTGCTCTGGCCTCTTTCAGGGTCCTTAGTCAGAAGGGTGATGTAGGTCTTCCAGGTAGTTGGAGGTGATACTTCCGTGAGGCAGCCTTCCCGCCACCAGCCCGCTGTAGACTGAAACAACCTGAGGAAGTTTTGCCTCACAGTTTCTGAAGATCAAATGAGACAGCCGCTCAACGCTGCTTCATTTAAAGCCTTCACTTCAAAAGGTCAGATAGACAAATTGGGATCTCTGTCCTGTTGTTCCTACACACATGACTAAGCAATGAATGTAGAGACCTAATCTTATGAGTAAAATGACAGATCTTGACTTACTTTCATATTTGTCGATGTTTCACCTGTACTGACACGGCAGCTGCAAGTGCTTTGATACAGGTTTTGGCACAGAGTGAAAGCCGAATGGGTTTTCCTGGGTCTTGTCAGACTCACCGGGCAGTGGTCCGACCAAACAGCTCCTTGCCTCCTGCATCAGTAACAGGCCAGGCACCTAATCCTACAATCCTTTTGTCTTAGTATTCGAGATCACAGGAAACATGGGTTTATTCTACATGAGACTTGTCTTTTCCCATATAATAGAAAAGAAAATCCTAAAATAACTAGGGAATTTTGTGGCAAAGTGTTTCCAGCAGTCTTGGCCCCACTCTGGTCGTGCTGCAGGCACCGCGAGGAGCCACAGCTTCCATCCGTGTTCACAGCATTGAGACCTCTGACTTGGCTCAAAGCTGTTCTGAATTAGGAGGCTAGATTTTTCTAATTGCATTTTTAAAGACTGAGCCAGCAGTTCATTAGAAATCATGGAGCAAATTCTGCTTCTCTATTACACCAATATAAATCTTGAATGAATTTATATCGGGATAACTGGGAGGGTAGAATGTACCTCCCATCTTGTTCCTCAGATTATTAAAAGTTAAAGGGCCTTGAAAATTAAATTCACCTTTCCCTGTTCAAGCTGTTTACTCTGGGTTTTATTCCAGTAAAGACAGTTGAAATGAATTAGCCAGTCTCCTTTCTGTTCATAGTCACTTTTAAGTTTGTTTCTCATGTACTAGCCCAAGACTAGTTCGTGTGGAAAAGACCAGAGGGCATTTTCTTTCAAACAAATTGTTTTAATGGGAATAATTTCCTAGAGGATTATATTGAAACCTTTCCATGAATCCTTGATTTTGCAAAAAAAATATTTTCCTTTTATATCTCCTTGATTTGGGGAATTTGCAATTCTTTATTTGCAGATGTAAATGGGCACCTTAATGAAAGTCCTTGAGAATTTTACCTTCTAATAGGCTAACCCTTATTTAACTGAAATACTTTTTAAATTATTCGGGCTGCTAAGCGAGGCTTCATCTTGCAGGAAAATTTTGCCTGTGAGTTACGAACTCTTGCAAATAAGGTTTTATAATAGAAACGCTGTCAACGCTTTAATTGCGGGGTAATAAATAGCAATGCTGCGTTATCTTCCGATATTTCTTTACGTTCTTGGCGAATATACACAGCTGTTGCTGGAAACTGATAATCAAGTGCTCTGTAACTGTGGAACAACTTATCGCTCACCCTCCGCAGGAGCGGTGAGCGCTGGACGGGAGGAGGCGGCGGGAAGCGGCTGCGGGAGCGCAGGGAAGCGGAGCTCGGGGACGCGGGAATGCAGGGATTCGGGAGCGAAAGGAAGCGGGAGCGCAGGAATGTGGAGCAGGGATATAGGGCGCAGGGATGCGGGAGCCCAAGGAAGGGGAGCGCAGGGATGCGGGGCGCAGGGATGCAGAGAGCAGGGATGTAGAGCGCAGGGAAGCCGGAGCGCGGGGAAGTGGAGTGCAGGGATGGGGAGAGCAGGGTTGCGATAGCGCAGGGTTGTGGATCACAGGGAAGCGGCAGCGCAGGGAAGCGGCGGCCACCAGGGGAGGCCGGGCCCGGCCCGAGCAGTTGCCCGAAACGCATCTGAAACGGGGGGAGCGGGATGTTGGCACCTAATATCCCACCGCGGGAAAGCTTTTTCTCATCCCGGCCGCCGGGGCGAGGCCGAGAGGGTGGCGGTGGGGGCAGAGAATGGATCCAGGTTTACACGGGGTCAATGGCAGCTAAAGCAAAAATAATTTAAAAAAATAGCAATATTAGTGCTAAAGGCGCAGCGGGCGCTCCGGAGCCGGGGGCCATCACTGTGGGGGCAGCACTGCTCCGCGCCTCTGCGTTCCGCGGGCGGGAGGGGAAGCCAGCTTCCTCCGCGGGGGACAGCGGCGGCCGCCGTCGAGGGAGGGGAGCTGCCCGGCAGTTTTTATTATAAACGCTATTGATAATAAAAATGTTATTTTGAAATAAGATTATTTTGTAACGTTTCTATTTACGGCCGTCAAAGAGCAAGACGCTACCGCCGTGGCCCCCACAGCCCAGGCGCCTCCAGCCCCGTCTCCTCCAGTTTGGGTGTCCGCGCTAAAAAAAAAAAAAAAAAGAAAAAAAGAAAAAAAGAAAAAAAAAAACCCAAACCCTAAAACATCCCCAAACAAACAAAAAATACCCCCAAGCACCAACAGAAAACACAGGCGTGCGAGCTAGGGGCTTAACCCTTGGAGCTTGGAAGGCAAAACAAGGAAATAGATTGGAAAGGCATGTCTGTAAACAATGATAATTAGTCTTTTCAAAAATGATAACACTGATTAAAATCTCTGATTCATTATTTATTCATCACAGAACCTCTTTGCAGACCTGGGAATAGTGATTAAAACCTAAGTGCAGCTCACTTATGTGGGCTAGAGAGGCGCCTAAAAAAGGGTTAAAATGGAAAGGAAAGAGGAAACCAGGCAAACAGAATTCTTCTTTTAAATACCAATACTTTCTTCTTCCCTTCCTGGCAGGAATACTCCTATTCCCCCAAATTTTGGTATTATGAAAATGTTTCTCATACTAAGTACAAGTGTTAGACTGAATCCAGTTGGTACTAAAATTGCAAACACACTTTCACTCAACAGAAAGGAACTTCTTTTAACTCCATAATAGCAGGTTACATAGTAAATGAACAACTGATGGTCAACTGGCCAATTATGGTATAAATATCCGTTGTTTACAGCGAGGTGTTAAATGAGCCTTTCGAGCACAAAGGATCAGACTGTCTAAGCTACAATTTGTGCTTCATCCCATTATGTCTCCCCTAAAAAGGCCCGTGCTGTTGTAGGTAATATGCGCGCAGAACATATTTCTTTCTGTTGATTTTAGTTTGCTTTAATTCAATACACACTCTTGTTTACTTTTTAAAATTTAAATAAATGTCAGCATTGTATAATTTCTATGTTAACAAAGCAGTGAGCAAAATCCCTTGTATGTTTATAAAATATTATTGTTTAATTCACATAGTTTAGGAATTCCAAATGTTGAGAATAGGAAGGAGGCCAAATACCATCTGTTTATAACTATGATGCATCATCATATGTGTACTTTGAAAAAAGAAGAAGAAAAAAGCTTGGTCAATCATGCCACTGTTCTATCTGTTAGGAATATGGTGAGGATTCAAAATCACTCTGTGCAATTTGCAGGATGTTTTCGTATGGCTTAATTCTGAGCAGGGATGTTACAGGAGTTGCTAACGTCTGTGTTCCTGTTGGAAGAACTGTGTGAAGTACTCCTGCCCCAACTACTTCAGTCATGAATTCAATCACTTTCTCCTAGCCTAAATATCCCACCCCCCCCTGCTTCTAGAGACCAAGGAACAAAACCTGAAAGATTTTTTTTTAAGTCCTTCGAGGCCTGGGGGTGTGTATGGGGTGTGTATGCACTCAGGGTTAATTTTCAAATGATTCATACATTCATGTTCCTGTATTTTTAAGGACAGAAAGCAAGCATGAGGATTTTGTAGCCTATCTTGCAGAACACAGGCTATAGACTATCGTTCAGCTGATTCTGCAAATGTTTTTTTTTTTAAAATATCTCTGTCAAATGCTAGTAGTTTTAGGTCCAAGTTAAAATAGATCCTCGTTAAAAATAATACATTCCATACCATTGAGCTGTACGCTATGTGCGTTTTAAAGAGGAGGTAGTCTGAAGGCTTCAAAACAAAGCGAGTGTCTCAAAGTTAAGTAGATAAGAAGATTTTATTTTTTTTCAAACCCCAAGTTAATTAGCTAGTACGTCAAGCCTCATAGATGTCTTCCTACCTTTCAAGGGCTGCAGAATCCCCAGTAAATGTACTTAAACTTCCTAGCGAGGGCCAGTAAGATGAATGCAGAGATTAGGGTGAGTATTACCGTGCCTTCTCAGTGCATCCCAGCTGCAGTTCATCCTGCTATTGATAACGATGCTTGGAGTTACTGAGGTAGTTTCTGAAACTCACATATGGGGTCCTTTCCCCAAGGATGAGGAATAATAGTGGCACTCAGGTGGTGCGGGGAGGGTAAGAACAGATTTGCAGTTATCTTTGCCTGGTGCGTGGTGACTTTTTGGTTGCGCTAATTTAATCAACGGAGTGGTACATTCAGGACAAGGGCTATAATTCTCTGATTCAGTTTTTGATTTGTGTTAACAAACGGCGGGGGGAGGGAGGGAGGGAGAGAGGATGGGGGAGGAGGGGAAAGCACAGGTGAAGGGAAAAACGTCTGGGCTTGCTGGAACCCAACCCTGGCAGAATGCTCGGGCAGTATGAAACATTTTGTGGCCAGACTCTCAGCAATTTCTGTAATACCACAATTTAGCATACTATACGCTGTGCTGAAATGCCTGGGACTTTGTTTTTGAACTTCTTCCTTTCTACTGTTACATTTAACTTGAAGCATCTTGTATTACTTAGCCACACCAGATAGAAAGTTACAGCTTCTTTAGCCCTATGTACCACACTGCTAAAAACTGCCCATGAGAGTGTGAAAGCCCTTTCCAGCCCTTTCCTGGACATTTTCCATCATAAGTAAGGCTTTAAGGTACCATTCTGAGACAGCTTATTATCATGAAAGGCTTTTTTTTAATTATTATTATATTAGAAAAAGGAAATGACTTACACACCTTTCTTAAGTAATCTTTGTGGAGCTCGTTCCATCAACAATTTGCTACCATGTGATGCGTTTAATCTGCTCATGCTGACACTACAGGAGTGAAAAGCAGGGCAAAAGACACCTTCTGTCACTGCAGTTCGCAAAATTCATAAATGTGAAATGTATACAACCCCAACTTGAAAAGAAAAAAATAGGTGTTCTGCACCAGCTTCAGATAGCCAGGCATGCATTCCGGCATATTACTTCCTATTTTCCATGGCTATGTGATCCTTGGTCTCCCAAGCTGAGATAGCCATCAAGGGGGCAGATGTCCAATTATGATGTGCGTACCTATCCATGAGGAATTGTATGGAACCCTCATACTCATTTATCACTTCATTTTTACACGCTGGAGTAGTTTTATGAGATACACTGATAGAAGCAGTTTCGAAGGTTGCTAAATACCATGTTCACTGCATGCTTGGTTTCATGCAGTTCCTGGGTACTGTAGGGTTGGTGCAGAGAGATGGGTATTTTGAAGCTTACCCAAGCACAGGTATAAATTCTATACGAAAAGCTGTGGTTGAGGTTATGCCCATGTAAGGGGCATATCTGCTCTACCCTTCGGACATCAAGATGGACAATCATTGGTACCTGAATTGGAGCTAAGAGCTTTCCATCCAGCAGCTCCTGTCTTGCACTTATGTCTGAGGGTGGCTGCATTTGCTGCTGTCAGAACAGGAAACAAAACATGCTTCAGGCATAAAGCATGTGGTAATTCACAAGGAGAACATATTCCCTGGGGGATCACACTAACTTCTAATACCCTTTTGTGGCCTGAACACCTTGTGTTCCCTCTAGCAGTGGTAGCTGAGGGCATTCATCATCTCACAAACTCCTGGACATTAACATTTAACCATCCTATAATTTGGTTTTTAAGTGAAAGCGGGGAGATTAATAAACTTAATCTAGCATTCACACAGATTTGAGGACAGCTGACCTCTGCCCTCTAGAGACCCAGGCTCATTTAAGAACCTGCATCTGAGAAAGCCCCGGCAGTTGTAATGGTGAAGCGAGTCTTGTCCCCCACGGGCTGCAGCATATCACCCTCTATGTCTGCAGCAGGAACAGTGGTGACAAGGAATTTGTTTCTTTTATTTATGTCTCCTGCCTCTGAAAGGGTCAGTGTTAGCAAACACAGCTCCCTCCTGCAAGATAGCTGGCTAGAGCTGCTCTCCTGGGAGGAACAATAGAAAATCTAAAATCTTGGTCAAAAAATAGTCAATTTTCCAATTTGTTTGCAGGTAGTTAAGAAAAAAAAAATCCAACTAAAAGAAAGAAAAGAAAAGGAAGCTGGAATGTTGCATATTTGTTTTGGGGCACAGGTTTGCAAGTTTTGGTATTATCCCATAAAAATCCTGAAATCGGCAAAGCCTTCCATGTTGAAGCGTTCAGCCAACAGAAATGCTGCCTCAAACTGCAGAGCATTATGTGTGGATTTCTTTGCACATTTCACGTTGTACAATTCTTCAGGAAAATTTGGATAGGAGTAGTTTGTCGATGCTATTAATAGATATGTTTAATGCAGAAGTGTGCAATGTGATGAACAGCCTTGGCAGGAACCATATCCAGCCTGATTGTATTGTAATAGTGTTTGATGCAGCAGTATGTTTGATCAGTTACAAGTGACGAGTATCATATCACATCAAATAATTTAATACAGTCTCATTGTATGGAATTATGGCTGCTGTCAATCAACTTGTGTCCTATTCCTTACAGATCTGTCTTTGGGAGCTGGAATACGATGGTAGCTACATATACATTAATAAATAAAGTGCTGCTGAAATTCCACACAGACCTGTTGAGATTTTTGTTTCTCTTTCATGGCCTTTTTATATATATATTTCTTTTAAATTATTTTTTTCCCTGTCTTTTTCAATGCTACATGGAGGTGAGTTCATCTGGTCAATAGGACTGCCAAGCATGGGTCAAGTGTGCTTCAAAGAGTGCTTAGAAAACATCTAGCAAAGATATGTGAAAGTTGTGACTTTTGTTTTTGTGACTAGCAGCCTGAGTGTAAATCCACTGAATTTGTTTTCTGCTGAAGCTTCACAGAGTCTCTTTTCTTGGCTTCCTCAGAGGAAGGAGAGGCTATATATTAAAAATGCATATGTTTTGTCTTACTGCTTGGCATACCTCACTTGATAGCCTCCTATTTTGGTTTGGAGATGGCATTCTTTGAACTTAAAGTCTCTTCCTTAGGACTGATGTATTCAAGGTGCTGGAGGGGAAGCCTATGTCAGATGAAAGATACATATGTAAATAACAGTAGCGGTGGGGTTTAAGGCATTACCCATTTTACTATCGGTTTCAGACATACGCTGCTCTGATGCTGGCTTGCCTTGCAAAAGCTTGAAGTCACTAACACAGCATATGATTTTTAATGAAGTCATACTGCTGCCTACAAGTATGGGGTCATGCTACATTTGTATGGGAGCAGTGATTTCAGTAATGTTGCTTATTGTGGTCAAAGATGGCAGAAGATTTCCTTTTTGCATTGTGTGGCCCTGGGGTTTTGGAGCCTGCACAGACAAATTGATTGCATTGCAGCAGGCCACGCATTCAGAGAATAGAGGTGTCATGCTGAAAAGCCAAATTTCAGCAGCTGATTAATCAATGTAATGACTGTAAGTTTTTCCACCTATTGCTATGACCTCACCCTGGAAATCCAAATAACATTGGTGCTTGAATGGGAAACCTTGGAAGAAATTTTTGTAGATACTAAAGGAAGTGGTTGCTGACTTCTTAAATAACACATTTCCTTCCATACAGCAGATTATCCTAGAGGTTAAAACAAAGCATTGTTAGAGATAAGGACAGAAATAAGGATATCTGAAGTTAAGAAATATTTCTAGTTGACGTTGAGGTGAAGACTGAATTTGAGCTCACCTCTCATTTGGAGGGGTACAGCCTGGCTTTCCGTCATGGATTTCCCAGCTTTCTGAAAATGGCATTGACCCATCACAACAAAGGACTTAGAGCAATTAGGGCTGTGGAGCTAGTCTGGAGGAAGCTTAGCATTTATGTAACTCAGAACAACCTGAACTCGGAGGCATCTTTATAAAGCAAATAAATAAAGACCCGGCTTGCTCCTGTAATATCATCCACCTGATAATTCCTGAGCGCTGCTCAGCCAGGTATTTTCTCTGCCTTGTAATCCCAGCAAGATAGACAAGACCCCATATGCTCCTTTTTCCATGTAATTCTGGAATCTTACAATTTTTGTGGTCTGTAAAATGGCCACAACTATACCCTGCTCTTGCAAATGAATCTGATTAATTCAAAGCCAAAGAGCTCTACGGTGTCTGAAAGTGGGTCTTTTACAGTGCAACGTACTGTAAAGATAGCAAGAATAAAATAATATGTGTAAGTGTCCTTATAGCAAAATTATTTTTCTTCAGACCTGGCTTGTTACATAGCTGCTTAATGATACTCTGGAATCACGCAAAACCTGAAGTGTCCTACCTCAGTTTATCGCATGTCTGGCATTAATTGGCAATGGTTCCGTCTGAGACTGCGATCCAGTCAAATCCTGTAGGCCACGCAGGTCTGGATGGTATTTAGATCAGAAAACTCATCCAAGCAAGAGGAGCACTGGTTTGCCACTAATCCACAGGAGAGCAGTACCTCCACAAGGTTATGTGTAGATTATAAGGCCAAGAAAGGACTATTTGGATCATCTGGTGTCACGTGTATAACATAAGCCACATGACTTGCCTCAATTAATTCCTGTTTGAACCAGAAAACCTCATCCTCTACTGGTCTAAAAATTGCCAGCAATGCAGAAGCCACCACAATCTTTGATATTATTAGATACAGTGCTTTCTGAGATATTTTCTCTCAAACAAGGAGCCAAAAGTGACGTTTACCTCTTGTGATTATTAGATACTTGTCGCTAGGGCAAGGATATCAGTCACAGCACTGAGACCGAGGTCCCCTAAATACCAATACCCTTCGCCTGCGTTTCCCTCGTGGTCCTATCTCAATCAGGCATTCTTCATTTTGCCAGTTTTCTGGGGTTGCTATTGTAAACAGCAGTTCTTCAGCAGATACCACAGTGATTTTGTGCACAGAGTGATGGTCCATTGATAAGTAGTGGTCCCCGCACGAATTTGGTGGGATCCACTCAAGATAAACAGAAATGGCATAAAATTATATTGATGCCTATAGTTAAAAGGCTTTGAATTGCTATGTATTTTAGGGGTCTAAAAAAAATATAATAAAATTAATGCCACTGGTGTAGGTTGTGAAACTATTGCTGCTCTCTGGGATGAAAGGCACCATGTGAGATACATTGCTGATTTCTTATCTTCAGAAAAATTGTTCTTAGAGAGTACAGGGACAAAGTGATTTGTGCCTGCTTTAGGGGCAGCGTTTCAGGGGTCGGTAGCATGAAGCAGGGTTTAAAGGATGAGTGGATGCCATTCCCCCACTATACATGAGCATAATGAGCTCAGGATTAACATTGTTGAATGAAAATGTCAGATTTTAATTGTAAGGAGAAAAGTTAAAAAAAGAAAATCCTGTAGAACATTAACAGCAATTTTTGCAGGCATTCACCCTCGTTTGTACAATGCATACATCTCCCTCTTTGAGCTGTACAGCCTGTGAAATCTGTGAGAGGAATATAATTTCTTAAACAGGAAAATAAGCTTTTTAGCTAATGAGATATCCACATCTCCCGCACCATGATAATAAAGAGAAACCTCATGAATGCAGTAAAATTCAGCCTCCCTCTTTGCTTTCTTGGGGGGTGCAGGGTGCAAAATTGTTAGTGACTCCATAGTGGAGAGTGAGCCACGGGGCAACAGGATGTCACTCTCCTTCCTCTCAGGGGGTCCAGAGCATCCTGCACCCAAGTGACCTGACTCCATTGTGAAGTGAGGACCCAGCCATGGTCCCCCCAGCCCAAGGACCTTCTTGTAGTGACACAGCCATCTCATGCATGTAGGATGCTCACAAGGTAGCTTGCTTTGTGCTAATTGTGCACGAACCCCCAGCGCATGTGCAGCTGACATCCGAGATCTTCAAGCATGTCTCTGAAAGGATGATCATAAAAGTCTTTTCCAACAGAAATGATTCTATTTAACTCTGTGTCTCTCCCTTCCTACCTCCCTACCTCTGGTGCAGAACTCCCAATGAGTTAAAAGTGTAAGAGCTGCTCAGAAAGAGGTCAGATAATAAATGATATCTAAATCCTAGTCCCAGATTTTCTGTTTTAAACATGCTGCACAACTAACACTATGACACTTCGGCAATATGATGGAGAAAAATCCTGTGCCAGCTGACTGATGAGCACCCGTCTTTTTTAATTAATTGGGTTGAAAAATGTCTTGTGTCAGTTTGAATGTAGGGGCTCTTTCAGCTGTGTTTTTCTGGATACATATATAGATGTATCTAACTGCAGATTTGAAAGCCCAGCATGAGGCCTCATAAATGATAAAAATATGTATATGCTAGAATTATACATACACAGACATGCACATATTGGATGAATTGATACTTAAACATATACATGCGTATGTAATGTTCTCCTCTCTGTTCTGAAAGATATTTATAAATAGATTGTATATATATATTTCTATTGTTCACAGATCGGTGTGTATATATTGTAAAATCTGTGTAGTTGTTTGTTTGTTTTTTTTTCTAGTATGCTTTTTAGTTTTTAGCAGAGTGACATATCTGATTTCTCTTTAAATTAAATGAAATTATTTGTCTGCCTTCCCTTAATGGAATCAGTTTTGATATACTCTTTGTTCATGCTGTTACAGGCTTCAGTCTAAGGGCTCTTTGTATTAACTTTTTTAAGTTACATTACAAAGAGGTTTTAAGATTTCCCAACAGGCTTTTATTTAACTAGGGCTTTTGATCTCAAACCTGCTGGGTCCTAGTGAAATCCTTA
Source organism: Strigops habroptila (assembly GCF_004027225.2). Classification (NCBI taxonomy): domain Eukaryota; kingdom Metazoa; phylum Chordata; class Aves; order Psittaciformes; family Psittacidae; genus Strigops; species Strigops habroptila. Next base: position 46,186,349 of record NC_044281.2, read on the forward strand.
CCAATTCTCCAGTAACTCCTCACTATTGGAATTTGAAAAGACCCACCTGAAGGATTTAACTCGCTGTATGGCTTCAGCCATCCTTTAGATGCTTCTATTCATGCAGACAGCAAGGGGGTCGAGGGCACCCTTTGTGATCCTCCAAGTAGCCTAAGGTGCCCTTTGCGTAAGTTGTACTCCTGAGGAAATAAAAATCAGGAGGACACAAACCTATATACCTTATTTCCTGCTATCTTTACTTAAAGGAGGAGCACAGGGGGTCTACTTAACATCCTTTGCTACCTAAATACCTTTTGGACATGGGAACTCAATAAAGGAACTTTCATTGCATCCATTACCCTACTGTGGTGCATAGCAAATTAGATTTAAAAGGGTACTTTTTCCCTTACAGCTATTTCTATCATTTTCTTTAAAATTTCAATTTAGTGCCTAGTGACAGAATATTCTGTAATGTACGTTAGAACTATATAACACCAATTATACTGTGAACATTATTTCAAAAGAATTAGTTATATTAAGTTATACATAAACTGTTAGGAAAAAAAAAGGTCAGGTTAGGAAAAAAAAGGAGCTATGTGATAATGTTTTAAAGGAGCAACATGACATGAATGCTCTTTTCATTTTTTAATCCTTTCATTTTGCATAACCCACACTGAAATTTAACTACTCGCTTGGCATTGTTTAGGCAGGGGGGTGGCATGTCACTGTGTTAGCTTACAGATACATTTCATGGTGTAAAACCTATAGCTGAGTCTTTAGGTCGGGGGGAAACATAATTTCCTCTGTTTTGTGGAAATGGGATTGCACAAATTCACGAAAAGTCTTTTGGCAGACAGTGATGACCAGTACATAGGAAAAAAAAAAAAAAAAAAAAAAGGAAAAAGTGCTGGCAGACCAAGCTTGAAAGAATATAATAACTGAGCACATTCTTGTCACAGTTTTGGTTGCCTATTTTTTTTTTCTTGTGACTGTAACACACATGGTATAGCTGTTACCTGCATTTTGTGTTAATTTTCTCAGATTTGCAACAGAATGCAACAGAATCTAAATCTACCTTCTTTTTCTTGACTCTTATTTCCATTTGTTTATTTGTTAATTGGTTTGTGGGTTGGAGGGTTTTTGAGTTTTCAAGATGTTAAATGTTTGGACTACTTTGTGTGCATTTGATCTTGGAATGTATTGCACTGAAAATGTTTTTGTGTAGATGAGTAAAACAGAAATTTTCTGGTTTAGTCTTTTTTTGGTTTTTTTCTTCTTTCTTAGAACGGGATTAAGACTTTTGCTGGAACTCTGCAAAGTTTGGTTGTCTCAATTTGTAGGGATTCCTGGCAAATCAGTTATGTTTGTTTGATGTCCTTTGGGATCAAACTGCCATGAATTTTGAATGATCTAAAAACAACTGTGTCATTTACTTCAGCTAAACCCACCTTCCACTTGAAAACATAAATGAGCTCAGTCGAAATCTAGATGAGGTCTTTTTCTTACCTTTTTTTTTTTTTTTTTTTTTTTTTTATGCTTGGGTTTTGCGTCAGCTCCAGCTAGAGCTGGAGCAGTGCTGTGACAGTCCCCTGCCTTTGGAAGAAGAGCTGCTATCACACCGGGGCTGCTCCCTCAGGATGACATTGCCACTAGCCAAGTGCCAAATTGCTGAACAGAGGACAGTCATGACTGTCCATCATGTATCAGCAAATGATGGGTCCTTGGGCAGACCCTGCAATATGCCTGGTATTGCAGCTTGTAACAGGCTCACTAGGGGTGAGTTTTTCTTTTTTGGGATCTTCATATGCTGGTCTAGAATTCAGTAACTTCATAAAACCCATAGGACTCCAAATCAAGACTTTCTTAACTTGCAAACACAGCTCCAAGTGGAGTTACAGTAGGAGCTTTCACTTTTCCTCTACCAGCCAAGTGAAATTAAAACAGATGTTCACATAGGTTGTCTCTGGGGAACGGATGATATTATTTCAACAGCTTGATATCTGTTGAGACTAGGTTAAACCCCAAAATGTGCTGGGCTAGTCCTGTTTTCTAGATCCTCTGAAAAGGGATTAGTCCCATCAAGTATATTTGTGGATTCAAGCTTACTGGCAAACCCAGAAGCCTCTGAGCTGGGGCTTCAGTTTGGACTTTTTCATGTTAAGAAGATGCAAATCGTGATCAATTAGTTTATATATTTGTGGCATGCATGTGAGACTTTTATATGAGTCCATCTTTACAAAACAGTGGAAAATAAAGGTAAATTGGGAGAGGAAGGAGATTTTGACTGGTGAGGCCTGACAATACATTTGAATGCATGTCCACATGCACACACAGGAAAACAGCTCAGTCCAAGACCTTTATTCTTAAAGAAATTCCTGAGAAATTTCCTGGGCAATAACATCTTTGCCCACTTCAGGTAGAGGAAGCTGTGCTTCTCAGGTACATCTTTTCACTCCCCTGTACTCATGGTTCTGTGTCTGGAAGGGTTACAGAAAGCCCTAATTTCCATGTGGATATTGATGGATGCCTTTGTGGAGGGAGTAGCACGGGATGCTGCCCGGATGCCTGAATAGCCAGCAAGAAACCAGAACATCCCAAGTTTTATTCTACCGACTCCGCCTGTGACCTTTAGTAAGTAACTTAACCTGTTGTCCTCAGGATCCCCAGTAAAATGGGAGACCTTAATGCTTATCTGGTGGGATAACAGTGCTTAATACTTACCTAATTGGATGACAATACTTACCTACGTACCTCACAGGGGTGTTGTGAGGATTAATTAGCTAATGTTTGTAAAGTGCTTTGGAGATGGAAAGCAGTATATCGTACTGCTAAGCATTGTTACTTCGTGCAAGCACCAAGACCTTAAAATGGCTAAGGATGAAATAAGAGTTTTTATATGTTTTAAAATCAGCCAATTGTTCAAGGCATCCAGATGCTGGGATTAGTTTTAGACAGAGATTTCTAAGAAAGTTGGGAAACAGAAGGGTATAATTATATGACCTGAAACCTTTTTTTGTTTCTTTTAGTTGACTGACTAAACTTAATCTTAGTTAGGTGTCGTTTGATGAATTGTAAAAACTGCTTGTTGGACTTTAAGATATATCAATGTTTACTCTTGCTGATCAAACAATATTTCTTGAAATAAATATCTCTGTTACAATTTGGACAAACAAATATATTAAACAAGCCAGAGAAAGTATTTATTTCTGTGTTCTTTCTTTCTGTATTTCTTTCTCTAAGCAGATTTTTTTTAATTGGCATAATTCTGCTCTTGTTCCTATTAGTGAAACTGAAAGGTAACACCACTGCAGTAAATGGAATTACACCAGATACAAAAGCATTATGTGAGAGCAAAATTATATTTATATGTGGTCTGAAATGGAACTTGACACTTGGATTTAAAGAAAAACCAAACCAATCATTCCTGGAAATATATATAAATGCAACTTTAGCAAAACTTGTCAAGCTCTAGTTGAATACTGTTTGTTTCATGGCAACTCCTAAACATATTTTGCAAAAGGAAGGTCTGGTATAGCATAGACCATATTTTCCCTTTCACAGGAGAAAACTTTGCAAGATTTTTGCCTTTGAATATTTTATTTGGTTTCTAACGTGGACTTCTGGTCCAAGAAAGCAACTTTATAGTTATCAAAGCACCCAATTGTATGTTTTGCAAGAGCATTTCTTCTGATCTTTTACTCTCCAATGTTAGAATTCCCACAAATTCCTAAAATCTGTTAAAATACAGAACAGAGTGCTTACATTGGTATGTTGTACATGGGCTGTCCCTGTTAAAAAGGCTGTGCATTTTCATTCTGGATATGCAAAAGAAATTTGATATACTGCTGGGCTAGGCACCAGGATTTGGTTGGCTCTAGGACCAGTTCTTACATTTCTGCATCAGGAAAACGTAAGAATGGATAACACTTGAAGTAAAACCTACCCCAAAGCCTTTCTTATGGATATCAGGTTATTTGAAAATGTAATAGAGACCATTCACCATAATCAAGGGTGAGTCAAGGAAAATGGCATCAAAGAGCTCAAAGCAGCCAAGAGGAAAACTTGACCCAACCCCAAATGAGTTGTCTGTGTCCCAGCTGCCAGAACAACCAAGGAAACTTCAGGGGAAGCCAGCCAGGAAGTAAGGTGCTATTGTTGGAAAGGATATCTTCCAGATTAACTGACATTTGGCCCTTCAGCTACTGTGAGAGCCCAGCATGGGCCTATGGATGTTGAATCCAGTTTTGGACCACAGGAGGAGAATGAAGTATGACTGATGCTGTCACCAGCAAGCTTGTCAAGCTAATGCTTATAATATATGCAAATGAACGTAATAACTATGTAGTGCTTTGCAGTTGGCTGTTCCTGAGGAGGAGGTGGGGGGACAAGGGGACTAAGTGTTCAGGAAGAATTATCTGTATCTAGGCAGCAGAATTTGCAGACTTAGAAGCTGGTTAATTTGGTTGAAGTACAGTACTTTGCTAACCCCTTGGTGCCTGTCATTAACATTTCTCAGAACAGGAACTATTGCCAAAATGGGGAGGATTGCCATAGCTAGTGCCTGGAGCTCAGAATGTGAAACTTCAGACAGAGAGGAGAAGGTGGGGAAAGAAAGGGATGCAATTTGACACCGGGGAATCAAACACTGAAAGAAAAATCAAAATCTGAATTTCCGTCCCTGCCCTCAATGACCTTGGGCAAATCATATAACCTCAATGTGGAATGGGATAAAAGCTCATTTCTACTGCACTTTAGGCATTACTGGAGATAGTGTAGCATCCAAGTGCCACGTCAATGGAGACAGACACAGATATGCAGAGCATTTCCCATCACAGAGCAAGACTACCTATTGCGTCGCATAATGGGAAAACAATTTTCCCCTTATCTCTGTTCTTGCTGCCTCTAAAGAGACCTAAAGAAGATGTAGCAGCAGATAGCTTTGTACACCTGGATTTAATATTCACCCTCCTGCTTTACACAAATCAACTCCATCTGATGGTTCAGTGTATATTTCCAGGGTATTCACTGGTTTGGCAGCAATCCATAAAAAAGATGTCTGGGTGGAATGCACAACCCAAATTCTGACTTTCTGACCAGACTATGCTTGCTGCATCACTGAGGAATGATATGTAGTTCAGCCCAGTAACACCTGAAATTACTTCAGTGATGTCTACCAGAACTTGAATGCCAAAGCTTTTGGTACTACTCTAACAAGCGTTTAATAATTATCAACTTCTATTAAAAAGAAAGAAAAATGGTCATACAAATAAGAAAGTGCTATTGAACAGGATAGCTTCGAGGTGATATCTGAACACAAGGCACCTGGTCACTGAGGCTGCCTCTGCCCATGGTAGGGATACAGGCACATCTGGGTTATGATTCATCCTGTGCTAAAAAAGTTCAGTGATCCCTTCCTCACATTTGGCCAAGCATTTATAGTCTTCCCTTCAAGCTGTACCAGCGCTATACGGTGCCACTTTGGGAAGCTGACCCTGAGAAAATGGATCTCAAGATGGTCACTGGGAGTGTCAGCTCCAGCCTAGAGAAAGGACATAGGATGTGGGATGAGGGATGTTGGGAAAGGTGGAGGCATAGCAATCTCAGAGAGGTTCAGGTAAGACGCCAAGGGAACATCCTAAGAAGATATTGCTTACTGGTTTTAATCATTGGTGATGCTGTAGGTGGTTGGATAAAAGTAATTAAGGAAGATGACAAGAATGGACTGCAGAAGGAAGATGAAAAGGCTGTCTTAAATTAAGCATTTGTTTGGACATGGCTCAAATTAAGTGAAGGACACTCTGTGTAGGATGCTGAAGCCTGTGGCAAACCTGAACCCTCTTGTTTTGGCCTCAGCCTTACCCATCAGATCAGGAATCACTGCAAAGAAATCTGTTTGCGCTCTGCTCAGCTGTGTGGATTTCTTCAACCCTGAGTGGGATTGTATGGAGAATCAAAGTGAAGTGTCCTCTTTAGGTCCTCAAGAAATAGAGCTTTCTGTTGGTTAACCATTACTTTGCATTTTCCCTTTCTTACAAAACAACTAAGGTTAAACATTAAGCGCTTGCTGTGAAGGACACCTGTATTTGCTGGTCCCGTTATGCAGCTATACTGAAAAGGCTTTACAGCTGTCTAAATTAGCATAATTAAATCCACATCAATTAAAAAGCTTCCATCATCTCCTTCCACTTCACATGCAGATAGTAGCATTTGTCTGAGGTGCTAAGTGACAAAGGAACTTTTTAACAGTGGAAGCCCTGGCTGAAAGGAAGAGTAATACGGTTTGTATATTGGCCCATGGTTCACCTTAACACCAGTGGAAGTGATTAGTGGCCGCTGCTCTGCCTAAAGAGGTAAGGCTGCATTTTGCATTGCAATTATGCCAGTACCCAGAGCTATGCATTAGAGATGCGCATTTTACAACGTGCTCTTGCTTCTATTGCTCCTTTATACTCCATTAATGGGGGTAAACAAAGCCTGGCATGATTTGGCCAATTTCTCCCACCCTGCTTTCTTCCCTTTTTTTTTTCATTTTTTTTTTTTCTCTTGTTTTGTTTTGGGGTTTTGTGTTGTTCTGTGTGGGGAAGCCCCAGTGACCCCAGGATAGCAGCAAGGCTGCACTGTGTGATGCTAGCGAAGAGAATTCCTCCAGATGAAAACTGACATGAGGTTCAGGGGTTAATTTCTGGAACAGACACATTTGCATACAAATGAAAAATGATGGAATTTCTATTCTCCTAAATTTTCAATGTCATCAGCATCAAACAGCAGTCAGTGCTCCCTTGCTGTTTGAAGAATATTCATTACTTCAGAAGAAGGGGCACCTTGTTTGGTATTAATCTCCTCTTCAGGTCAATGACTTAATTTGCTAAACTCCATCTGAAGTGCCACTCACTTTCTGATTTCTCTGCTATTCTTTGTTATTTTTCATAACATGTTCTTAATACTTTTTTTATTTGTAAGGGGATACACAACTCCAGCAAATGTGAGCGGGAGGAAGGACTGCCTTTATTTATTATTTTCACCCAGAGCATTCGGCACCCATCTGTATCGTTTGTAACATGTTTTGATGTCTGCTTGCCTTAAAATTAATGTTGGGGTTTTTTTCAGGAGGAAGAAGATATAACTTGAGGACTCAAATAGGAAAACAAACATTTTTCTTTCAAAACTGATATCCAAATGGACATCTGGTGCCTTGTGCAACAAGGTTACGTGGTGTCACGCCTCTAACAAAAGGTAACAAGTGACAAAGTAATTAATCCCCCAAAGAAAATTATAATATTCTTTTAGTTCCTGCCTCTGGAAACTCGCCTGAAACTGCGGTGGCTGAGGACATACTTGAGGAAACTTGTGCTAGCTCTTCTTTCCCCATTGTCCTCTCTCTGTCTGTCAGGGGCCTGAGGAAGGATCCCATTTCCCCTCAGTTTTGCCCTTCATGGTTATAATTCTTCTCCCTGAATGGGATTATTCAGGGGATCTTTAGATCTTCAGAGTTTAGGGGTGTTACTGGGTAATTGTCCCAGGGCTCTCGGATGGCTGTTCCCACCCTGTGGCCTAGGCACTCCTGGACGAGTCCCAGAGGGAGGTGGGTGTTCCACTGCTACACGGAAGCTCCCCACTCCGGGACAGAGCGGGCTCTGCTGTAGCCATCCAACTCATGTGGAGGGCCTATAACAAAGCCTCAAAGTCAGAATTTGCCCTATAACCCTTTGGTTTTATATGTCTAGGCCTTTATGAAATTTCCGGCCAGACTTATTCCTGATTCTCAGGATAATGGGGCTTTTTGTTTGTTTGTTTTTTAATTATTAATCAAATCTGGGGTTTTTTTGGCATGATCACTTGTGGAAAGGAAGTAATTGCTCTCTCTTTTTCTGTCTGTCGCCCCTACTAACTTTAGAACCTCTTTGCCAATATCTATCCAGTTTATTTGCAGGCTGGAGACCCCAAAGGTGTGAAGTCTTTCTGGTTTTTTTCTTATCTTACTCTGAAACACCAACATTTATTGTTTGAAAAGGGATGGATAGCTAAGCTTTTCTGGAGGTTTTTTTTAGGACTTGTAAAAGGGAAAAGAGGTGATCTAAAGATTAATTCCCCTTGTGCCTTTATGAAGCCTGTTAACAATTAACCAACTTGTTCCGCATGCTCCAAGTCCAGCTGGGTGAGGTTCAAGATCCTTTGAAAAAAAACCCCAAAACAAGAACCAAACAACAAACTATTTGCACATAGTATATATAAACAATTTGCATGCAATTGCATCTCACTGCCTATTCTTCATGTATTCTTTTCTTCAACTGAGAATTTTTGAGGCTTTTCCATATTTATAGAGCATGTTGCTCAGTGGGACTTTAGTTGTGACCAGGACCTTGGTCACTTGAAAAATAAAAATAAACAGTGGCTAATGGGGAGGAGTTATATTCCTACCTGCAGCATTAAGTTAAGAGTGTCTAAGGGCCTTGATCCTCAGCCCCAGCCAAGCTGGATTTACCATAGGTCATGTTAAGGTGGGGCAAAGGGGGCTTTATGTCATTTTTAGATCTCCTTATCCTGGGCTAGCGAGCCCTGGCATGATGGGAGAGTGCCTGCCCTGCAGTCAGGTTGGAATGGCAGAAGGCTGGCAGTATTGGCCCTGTGCCATCCAGAGGTCCTTTCCACCGAGGGCAATTCAGAGGTGATGGGATAAGCCAGCTTTGCAAAGGCAGCTGCTTTGGGAGCCCAGATCCAACTTGTTATCCATAGAGAATGTTCTCAGCATAGTAAACTTTCTCTGTGGGAAGATTTCAATGTGGGAACAGATCCTACACTGACATGCCCATGTGCCTAGTGAGCAGGGAGATGCTCCCATCTGGTGCAGTTTGTCATTGTTGGAAGAACAAATCAAGGAATTGCCAGATAAAGTAGAGAGAGTCAGTAAAAATTAGCATCATCCAAAGTTCAGGTCCAAAGAGTTACAACTGTCCGCATCTTATGCTGTAAAATACTTGTACCGGGGAGGCTGGATTCCTTCTGAGTCTCTTACATGAGATAATACAGGCGAAAATGTGACTCTCATGAATGTTTTTTGCTGGAAGGCTCAGGCTTCTAGTTAAGGATCTGATTCTTAATCACATCTGTCTATCTTGTTTTATGAATATTGATATTAAAGTCAGAAAAAGAGACTTGTCATCATAAGTGCATCAGAATCTGGCACTTGCCTGCTCAGGAGCAAGTGATTCTGCTGCTTAGCTGCTGTAGATGATGTCGGTTTGTTGAAATAATATATCTCTGCCAGCTGAGAATCTGGCCATAAAATGAGAAAAGTTGAGATTCCCATTGTTGAATTAGTTTGGCCACATCAAAAATACGTTACTCTAGAAATGTGTATATGAATATGCTAATGTTTATTTTGCTAAATGTGCTTGCCAGGATGTGCCATGTGGCTGAGTTAGTCTTGCTTTAAGAATCCTAATTTTTGCTTTTTCAGACTTTTGAGCATTTAAACTTGTAAACATAGCATTTTGTTGGCATAAGTCTCTGATTTTATGCATACAGCTGACTTTTATCTTCACATTTTACATCACCTTAATACAGCAAGAGAGAAAGCACTCATCTGTTTATGATAAGTTTATCAGAAATACTCCAAAGTTTTCCATGACTAAGATATTATATTGTTATGGTGGCTTGCTACAGGGTAATTTTGAGAAAACAAACAGAATATTTCAAAGCCCAGATGTACTGCTTAGACAAGGGGGTTTATATTGATTAGAATCTGCTTTCACCTAACATCATGTAGTAAATATCACAAAGACATAATTAGAAAATTTGGTACAATATTTAGCCCTAGTCCCTGTGTGCCAGAATTGTTTGACTACTGAGAAACTGGAGCTTGTTTGCATCCCAGTGTGTTGTGAAATGCAAACTTCAAAGAAAATATTATATCTCCCAACTCCAGCTCTTGAGAGTCTTGGAAGTATAATACAGAGAGGCTTAACAATCCCTGCTGAGGAAAGGGCAATTTGACACTGAAACTACTGTTAAAGCACCGTTGACACACTGGTAGGCAAAAAGTGCTTATTAGAGGAGTCTAGTTACAGTCTCGGGAGCCAGGGAGAGAAAACGCACCCGAGTCATTGTGAAAATTGGCAAGTTGCAACAAATAAGAGTTTTGTGTATGCATCTGTGCTTTTTTTTTTTTCTTCCTTTAACTAGATATATCTACATGTTTGCTTCATAGGCTTTCCGTAAGATTGGGGCCCTTGCAGTATTCAAATAAAATATTTAGATTTACAAAACTTCTGGAAGCCAGATTTTAAGGCAAAAAAGAAGTTTTTTGTCAGATTGTCAGTGTCTGAATTTCATCGCAATCTGTTCAGCTGTTTGTTGCATGCAGGCGTAAAACATAGTGGGTAAGTGTGTGTTTGTACTTCTTATACATATTGAAAGAGGGCTGCCTAATCCCCTGATGAGGAAAGCTCTGTAAATTATATACATCTGCAGGCTCTGTGCATGGGTAGTACAGAAGCAGAGAGGCACATCAGCAATTTGAGGGAACAAATAAGAGTTTTCTCACAAATTCAGTGATTAGGAAACTTTCAGCAGCCCAGCCTCCTGGTGATGTCACTTAGTTGTTTGGGGTTTTCTTTTTAATGACCCAAGTGTTTTACCTTAAAAACTTTGCCGAGGAGGCCCTTCTACACACTTAGGATTCCTGGCAAGAGAAAAAAATATTTGCTGATGACAGCTCTGAACATATTCTCTTTAATTGTCACTTATGTCTCTGTCCCATCCTCTGCACTAAGCTAAAAATAGTAACTTGGGTTGATGGTTTCAACACCATCTAATGTATGTATATTATTGCATACAAAACCTAGACAAAAATGTCAAGAATGAGACCTAAGCCAGGAATAAAATTGAAAATCACACACGTGAGACAAGACCCGAATACTGAAGGTGTTGCAGGGAGATTTTATATTGATGTCTCTGTGTAAATAAATGTGGGCAGAGCTCTAAAGATCCTTTTGCCTCCCATGCGCAGAGGATGCCTAGAATAATATTTGCCTTTTTTTTTTTTTAAATCACTTGTAGGTAGCATTTATATTTATCCTTAGCCTTCCTCTTCTTCCTTTAATAGCATGATTTGCTAATTATGCCACAACACTTGTAAGGTAAGTGTAGAACATATTTTCCTGTCCTTTTTGCAGAGGATAAATTTGTCCAAATTACACAGCAAGTGTCTGGCAGAAGTGAGACTAGACACCAGGGATAAAATCCCTTTGATTTCATTGAGGCAAGGATTTTATTCCAGGAGTCTTGTCTCCAGTGCTCTGCTCTGTCTACTATGCCCTGTGTATTCTGGGCTTTTGTTGATACTCGATACAAGTCTCGGCTCATAGGGTTAAAGGAAAGTCTGACAGAGAGACAGCAATAGTAGTGTTAACATGACACTGTAGTTATGGTTTGTCAACATTTCCATTATAAACTTCTGTTTGCAGCAATTATAAATCAACCATGAAAACAAAAAAAAAAAAAAAAAAAAAAAAAGAAATCACTGTGAACTAAAACTTGGCATACCAGAGTCCAGGAGGGAATTTTGAGCTTTTGGAAATAATGGTTTCTGATTACCATGGACAGGCATGACATGATGTGCAAATATACACTCTGTATTGCACTGAAAAGAACATAATGAGTGTCACCACTTTGTCATGGCCAAGAGTGTGAGGAGAGAGGGTCTTTCTGACTTTTGGAAATGAGAAAAATATTTTATTATTCCCAGAAACATCTAATTAATGCCCTTAACTGGTTCTTAATTCTTCCTGTTTACTTTATATCATCTCATGTCAGGGAAACATGATGGCTGGCTTTTGGGTTTCCAGTAGATCAGACAGTCAGCTGGTGTTAATCAGCACAGCTCCACCGAAGTCCAGTGAAGTTAGGTTGACTTACACCAGCGGACAGTATGGCTCCGTATCATCTTTCCCCGGAAGACTGCGGCATTTGCTACCCATTTGGAGTGCTAGTTAATGTTTGTTTAACTTTGAAAGTCCGTTTTGCCATACTGATCAAATTCCAGTTGCAGGATAGTCATAAATTGAGTCAAAAGCGTTTTTGCTGAGGACATGGTTGGTTACTTTTAAGTTGTATTGTGTGCGTACTTACTGCATTGTATTCTGGGCTTTCTTCTGTTAGCAAAATGATGGGGCAGGTGGTGCTCAGGCAGTTTACTACTGTCAGGATTGTCCAAGAGGCTGTAACTATCACCAATCTGGATCCCAGATCTTGATTTTGCATGAAAAAGCTGAGTCACTGACCATGCTAGGTCAGAGCTCTGGGCTCTCCCCGAGATGAACTTCCTCCTGCATCATCATTCATGAGTCACACGAAAGACGAGATGTTGGTTTGCAGGAATGCTTCCCAGCACAGCATTCCCCAACAGCCGAGTTGGAACTCGAGTCCTTATTTCTGAATTCAGCTTGGAAACAATCACAATGCCGTAGTAGCTTTGGCTTTCAGTAGTGTTACTAATAACCAAGCGCTAAATGTGAAGCAGCTTTGCAGAAGTGCTTCAGTGTCAGATTACAGAGAGTAGACATCAGAATAAAGGTGCAGTAAACTCAAGGTAACTAATTTAATTGCATGTCAGGTTTGGGTGTAGGAAGGAGAAGAAGAAAAACTACTTGCTGGGGTTTTTTTAGATGTGACATTTCAGTGATGTACCAACAGAGGAAATTTTGCTTGCAGAATCCTGTGAGCAAAACACTTCTGAGAATGTATGTATACAATTGTTTAAAAAAACACAGGGTTAGTGACACAGATGCCAATTTGGTAGGGCATATGGAACATTTACACTTGCCTTTTTCATTCTTTCTTGCTACAGCTGGTACTGATTTAGTATGTGAAATTTTACTAGCAGGAGTGCTAATCAAGACAGAGATTTCTGTGAGGATTTAGTCATTTATGTGGAGGAAAACTATGGGTATCATTAAAAAGTACAAGATCATCTATGAGAGGAAAATTATCATTAGCAACCTAATTTTTAAAGCAAACAGAGGGGAAAAAATACTGTATTTCTTGAACAGCAGCAGAAGAAAATTGTGTTATTGTTATGTTCAGAGTCATGCCACCTCTCTCCAAGTTTGGGAAAAGAAAATTTTAAATTCACTTAAAAAAAAAAAAAAAAAAAAAAAAAAAAAAAAGGGCAATAGACCCTCTGAGTGTTTTTTGTTTGTTTGTTGGTTGGGTTTTTTTGTTTTGTTTTGTTTTTTAACTAGTGTGATAGCCTGTGCTGTTACATCAAATGGATATGGCTAGGAATGGGATTAAATCCAAAAAGCACATCTAAATCCTGGATATGTGTCTGAATCTGAGGCCTCCATTCAAACCTAACTCTGTGATGGAACTGCATTTCACCATCTCAGTGTTTGAGAAGGGTCCAACAGTATCCCTTATCTAAAATCCAGAGTTTGTCAAAGAAGTTCCCCATTTTTTTCAGAAATTGAAATCTAGACCTGGAATGGAGACATTCAGACCTTAATACTAATTCTGGACAATTTTTGTTCCTGACAAGAAATACTATATTCCATTAAGTAGGCAACAAGATATTACTTACCCAAAGAGGTGATTTTATTTAACAGACAGTGTAAAAAATTATGCTTGGGTTTAACTACCATTTTCTGCCAAGATTATTTCAGTGCAAACAGCAATGGAATAACTGCTGTATGTTAAATATGTTGTACAGGTGGCCAAGTGATATGGAGACCTGAGCAATAAAAGCCAACATCTGCGGCTGGAGGTGCCTGGAAGCGGTGTGCATGGTCCCTGTGGAAGGTGGCCAGCTGCCCATGCTCACAGCATTGCCTTCATGAAGAGATGTGCGAGGAGTTCTGGAGTGGGCTGTATGCCCTTTTCCTGCTGCTTTCCCACCTAGTTTGGGGTCTGTGGGGGAAGGCAATGCAAGGAGGATGTGGGGATGATGCCATGGGTGACAATGCTCTGAAATGCCTAAAGATTTGACAGTCAATATGCACAGTAAATAAATAAATACCTGCCTGCAACTATACAGGAATTCATCACAGCTTCTCGGGGACTGGCTTCATACTGAGTTTTCTGAATATCTTTGCAAACTACTCTGGTCTGGCATGACAGGCACTCTTTTCCTGAGGCAGGGTTTAAAGAAAAAAATCAAGGCACTTTCATTTGTGTTAGCTTCATCCCAGATGCCTCCCTTGTTGAGAGAGGTAGTAGATTTTAGGCAGACTCCCAGATATCGCTAGGTTCAGTAGCTTTACTGTAGTGCAGATGTGAGGGTTCTCCTTTGACACCTACAGGTTATGGCTTTCTTGTGGTAACTTCATAAATGCTGCAAGATTGTCTCATCTGCTTTAGAATCTACCAGGGCTTAAACTTCCAAAGAAGTCCCACTAAGTCGGACATTAAATCCCCTTTTTCACTTCCACAACCCCAAATTTCAGCAGTTGTGACTTAAAGTTTCCTAATGGTGTTGTTTTCCATTATCACATCTAATTTTAATCACTAGTAGAAAAGCTGAAGACTTATTGTAGAGCTAGAAAGAACTAAATGGCTCCTGGATATGACAATGGCAATTTTCACTTAAAAGGCTTTTTCCCAAAATACATATACCACTAAACACAACCATCTCCAGAGGGCAGGGAAGTGGCCATCAGGCTAATTAGCTCAAAGCAAGCAAAACCATAGGGGAAAAGGAAAGCTGGCATTTATGTTGGCTTGAACATCGCTGCCTGCACTAAAATTGCTTGCATGTCTCTGAAATGCATGCAGAAATGTTACTGGCTTTGTGAACTGAAGGAGTGGGTCAGCTTCTCGTCTGATAGCATTGGGGCATTTCAGGTCTGATGCTTGCAGCAGTGAAGCTCCCTTCTCCAGAAACCTCAAGAATTTGACTTGTGATGTTTCAACTGTCCAAACTTCTTCCCAATGTAGCAAGGCGAAAGTCTGATATTGAGTCAGAACAGGAATATTGTAGAACTTATCTCTGCCTCCCAGAAAGAAAAGGAGTCATGATGGAGATTTTACTATTACCATCAATAAGAACAGTTTCGTCACCAAAAATGCACAGTACAGCAATCTGAAGTCTTAGGCAGTTTATGATGTTTAAACATCTTAAGCACTGTTGAGCATTTTCTCTTCATTTCTTGATATGGCACTGCAGTTTTATTTAAGCAATCCCGAAAATCATGGCCAGCTGCTCCATCTGCCAGAGATGATGCAGGATGGGTGCCTCCAGCATGTCAGCACTCAGATGTCATTTAGAAGGGAAATGCTTTCTGTACTGGGAAGAGGGCAGAGACAAAGAGCCCGGGCAGGCAGCAGGCTGTGCTAAGTGGAAAGAAGAATTGATACCTTTTCTAAGGCCTGATCCGAACATCTGAGTTCCTTCTCTTGGGATTTCTCACCCCCAAATGTTCTTTTTTGTGTGCGTGTGTCTTTTTTTTTTCTCAGCACTCACAGATCCAAAAAGGCTAGGAGAGATAAAGACTCATCTGATGTCGAACAGGTGGCTCATCCAGGTCATTGAGCGCAATGGTGGCTGTGAAAGCAAAGCGTGCAGCAAGTCCCACTTCAGCGCGAGGCACAGGGGCGCACGGCGGGGATGTGGTTGGCATTTAAAGGTCAGTCCCTTGAAGGTCCTCGCAACGTTCCCAGCAGCAGGTGACCTCTGTGACTGCTCTCCCATCTCACACATCCGTCTCATAAAGAAGCCAGGCTGCACCTTTATGAAACTGTTTGAAGAAGAATGAGGCGTGATCACAACTAAGCTGAAGGGTGTCATATTCACTTTACTGCCGACACGAGGACCAGTGGTTGAATATTCGATTACATGTCAGTCACAGCACATTAGGCAATCTTCCAGTCTGCCAGCTTTGCCCTTCCCAGCTCCAAGATAAGTGTCATCAGGAAAGAAGTAGCACGGTGAAGGAAGGAGGTGATACTGGAGTCAGCTTGCTAGGGCAGCTGCAGTCCCCATCAAAAGCGTCCTTTGTTGTCTTTGCAGTGGGTCTAATGTGTCCTCCTTGCTATAGAGAGGGTGAAGTGGTTCATGCCTTTTGACTGTGGATGCAAACCACTCATGGTGGAGTGCTGCTCAATTTTATCTCTAAATCTAAAGGTAGAAATGTGTCCAAAACCAGCAAATGGTGCAGTGAAGAATTAGGGAACTGTCATTCCAGCAACATTACCAAATATTCTGTTCTTCCAAATGAAGTGGCTATAAAAACATGTTGCTCTGACCAAACATTTTCTGGACTCTTTTGCTTGCAAATTACTTAGTGAAAATATGCTAGGAGTGGAAGTTAAGAGCTGTGGACAATTTGCCACTCTGCTAAAGCCAGAAAAATCCCATCTCAGCTCCAAGGAGGAAGCTACTTTCCAAAATATCAGCTCATGCAGAAAGTCCAAGTTCAGCTGGAATGACCCACTCTGTTCGTGCTTGGTGGTTTCTGGAATAACAAAAAGCCCTGTACTTCCATGCTGGAAAGCACAAGCATGAAAGGATAATGTGGGTAGATAACTCCCATTGGCACTGAGGCTTTACTGTAGGTTTTATAAAGCATCCTCCACCTGTCAGCACCAGCCACATGAGAAAAAAAATGGGTGGTGTTCCTGTTTTGCATCTTCTGCTTCCATGGTTGAGCTCCACCTCCTGTTTGGAAAGTTACAAAGTGAATTTGAAATCAAAGGAGACAACACTGCCATAACTGGGTGGGATGTTCATAAGCAGAACTTTAGCTTTGTCTACTTTGATTTCAGATTCACTTTGAATGTTTTTCTGACAGGAGGTGCAGGCATCACAAGATTCACACTGACAGCATCACCATTAACTTTTCAAGTGACCGTTACTATTAGCTAAATATACAATAAGATTGCAGTGGGTGTCAATTGGAATAACCTTTATGATACTTCCAAAGCTTCAAATCTGTCCTCAGGCTCCAAAACTCCAAGAAATACTTAGAGGGAGAGACTGCCTACAGAATGAAGGATATGGAGTGATGGATGAAACAATAAAAATGACACCGCTGGTAAAACTGAATATGGGATGCTGCTGTTTGCAATGTGTTGTGCGTATGATTGATGTCAGGGCGATGGCGTCTGGACCGTGCCATATTATGTGTGCAGTATGAGACTCTCTGTGGGGAAGATGGCTGGACCCATGGCTAGTAAGTCCAGTAAGGTGAATTTGGTCTGTCTGATGACTGACAAAAGAATACATCCATGAGGAGCTGTCTGCAAGGTTTGAGGGCAGCTTTTGACAGTAGAGTCAGGTGGAAAGGGCAGGAATCTGTTTCGGTTAGCACCTGGAAAAAATTACTGTTTTCTCCCTCTGTCACCCTCTCTTCCTTGACCATGTTTGAAAAGGGCATTTTCAGCATCAACAGCAGTGTTGTTACAGACAGAAGGACCTGGCTGAGAGCAGCCAGTGAAGTGTGCCTTACTTTTAAAAAGAAAGATGTGTCTTGACAGCTTGCCAAATACCACATCTGCCTCTTTTTGCACCTCTCTGGGTGAAGCTGAACAGCAAGGTGGTGAAGATGAGAGAACTTATCAATTAACCGTGTGAGAGACACTTTCTTATGTTTTGTGCAACAGCTGTAGGTAATCCCTGGCCTGGAAGGACCTCCCTGAAATCCCATCTGCAACACCTGTGGGAGAGGCACAGCTGTGAGCTCCCTGTGGTGCAGTCTGGTGAGGAGGCATCACACTGCTATTCATGTCAGATGAGCCAAGAGGAGGGCAGGGAAGTATGCTGGGTACTGTTAAATGTTTTTTCTCCCATTATTTGTCTTTTCTAGTGGAGTTTTTTCTTTTTTCATGACGGAACTCTGTTGGGAAATGCTGCTGAGACCATGCAAGCCAAAATGGTCTTTGAATTGGCTGCTTCTTCAGGTGTTGAAACTGTTTCCCGGTTAACCAGGCAAGTCAATCTTGGCTTATCTGATTAGTTCTAAGGATTTGGGGGTTGTATCGAAAGTACTCTATTTTAAATTGCTGCTCACAATAATACTAAATCATAACTTGATGGTCTGCAGTTTTCTCTGTGGGAATACTTTGCCTGTGATACTGTGTATTTTGTATGCAGTGCCTTGGCATTGTGTAAATTTTATGAACAACTTCTATTATCTTTGAAACCACAGAAACAACAAACAGTTATAATTATAGTCTGAAAATACTATAGTGTTTCAAATATGCTTACTGTAGTAGTATTAAAATGAGAGTGCAGTGTCTGCATTCAGCTTTTGATGTGTTCAGTGACATCACACTTATGCTATATTTGAGCTAAAACTTCTGTCCTTAAACAGAAATGGCTTGTGTGAAATCTCTTAGGTTTTCGTTCTGATTTCATGTGATAGTCTCTGGGCTAAAATTGGTTGAAATAGTGAATAAGGTAGGGTAGTGCATTTTTACAGGCTTTGTGTCTGGGTTTGTTACTGATGAGTTGTAGGTCATTTGTGTTGTAGGATTTGGAAAATGAACAAATGTTATTTGAAATCTTGAAATGGGCATCCGCAATTTGTTGAGCTGTTATCTTCTATTCCTGCGGTATTTGACAGCCCGCTTATTTGTGATGATGGAATTGCTGTAAGTGTGCAAAAGAAACCTTTAATTTCTGGAGTAAATGCACGTTACTCCAGGGTGAAATGCTTAAGTACATATCTTCAAGCATAGCCTTAGAAGTTAATATACCTGAGCCAGCTCTCAGGTGGTATGAAAAATGACATCCCACTGGCAGAACTGTGATGTTCACAGGCTGAAAAGCTGTCCAGGCACGTATGCCTCTATCTTCTTTAAAGCTGAATTTGTGCCTGTTCATGTCTGTTCATGAAGTTCCAAAAAAGATTCTGACTTGTTTCAAGCTTTTGTTTAAATTATAACAAAGCACAAGGAACTTGCTTTGCATCACATTCTCTAGATGCCCAATAGTTTCCTTTTATAGAGAAGACCTTTGCAGCCCTAGACCTGAGTTAATTGTTGCTCCCTGGGAATGCAGCAGTGTGGCCACAGCCCTCTGTCCCAGTTGTGAGGTATAGCATTGCTGATGGTTCTGCAGCACTGAAGCAGCCCAAACACATCTTCAACCCCATAGTCAGAGATGTTCCATATGAAGACCAGGAACCACAGTAACATCTAAAAATAACCACAGCGGCCTGCAAAACTGGTTGAAGAATAAGGCAAGAATTTCCCAACAAATATCTAATTACTGTATTAAAAATATTTCTTTCATGTAAGACTTAGCTTAACTAACTCTGTAAATTGAATGTGGCATCTTTCTAATGCTTCTCTGAGTGTCTGTGATTATTTTCATTAATGTTATGATTGTAACTGTTACTAGAATGAAATTATTTACACATGAAGCTAAATGATTATTTTCATTGTTATTCAGCTCCTGACTGCATTAGACTGGTACACTGCATCCACAAAACATTTATCTTCTTCAAAGCTGCTGATTTCCCAGTTGTTGGGAGTGGCTATGGCATGATGATCCCATTCTTTTCTATGTTCAGGATATATTAGGGTACATCAAGGAAAGCAGAATAAGAGGTCCTCTGCCCTTA
Source organism: Strigops habroptila (assembly GCF_004027225.2). Lineage (NCBI taxonomy): Eukaryota > Metazoa > Chordata > Aves > Psittaciformes > Psittacidae > Strigops > Strigops habroptila. The sequence continues at coordinate 46,205,887 of NC_044281.2, forward strand.
GAATCATAGAATGGTTTGGGTTGGAAGGGACCTTAAATATCATCTAGTTCCAAGCCCCTGCCATGGGCAAGGACACCTTCCACTAGACCAGGTTGCTCCAAGCCCCATCCGACCTGGCCTTGAACACTTCCAGGGGTGGGGCATCCACAGCTTCTCTGGTTGACCTGTCCCAGTGCCTCACCACCCTCACAGTGAAGAACTTCTTCTTTGTATCGAATCAAAATCTCCCCTCTTAGAGTTTAAAACTGTTCCCCCTTATCCTGTCACTGCTTGTCCTTATAGGGCTTATAAGCCTATATTGGTTAAGCCTATTTGGCTTCCCTCTTTTTGTCTTTGGTAAACCTGGATGGCATAGAAATAGCCCAGAGGCATTGGAGTGATGGCATAACCATTGTGTGGTATAGCACTGACCAGTAGGGCCATAAAAGCCAATGATGGGCTTAAGCAGTGAAGCACATAATGACCAGCGAGTCTGCAGCAGTTCATCTTTAACACATGGACAGATGTGGTCTGCTGGTTAAGAGTGCATGTTTGAGAGCCACGAGAACTAACTTTTGGTTCTGGATTGGCTCCTGATTTGTGTGTGACCTTGCAACAGTTACTTCCCTACTAGTGGCTTTGCTATTCTCCTGTTTGGAAAGAAGAGAGAATATAAGTGTCAGGTGTAGGGGTTTGCCACATCCTGATTTATGAGTGGTCGTAAGGCTTATGTCTGAGATTCTAATGGGAGACTCTTTAGAGAAGTGTAGGGAGTTGGACAGGTGCTTGGTTGGAGTAAATCAGCATAGTTCAATTAAAATCAATAGATTTATCCCATCTGGAATGATAAAGGCTTTCCCATCAGTTAAAGCACTGGTCCTTAGTATGTAAGAGGAGTTAGGGATGCTGCTGCTTCTCTCCCCGGAAAGGTGGTGCCCAAGTACATGCATTCACTAATGAAAGACCTTAGGCTATGGGATTTGTTACCAATAAGAACGATTTGTGGAGGTGACTTGTAGGGCAATTTTATTTAGGAAACATGGAAAATGAATTAGAAACTCTTGTGTTACCTTTGACTCTTTGGCAAGGACGAATTAAAATTGGCAACCCTCTGTCTAGCAATATAAAAGCGTTAACATCTGCGTAGCTTCTGTTGGTAAATTGATAGAACAGATTGAGTAAAACTGATGTAAAAATGAAACAGGCTTTGGATGTAAGCGACTTTCACAACAGATACTCTTTCTGGAATTGTTCTGCAGCTTGTGCTGGCTTAGTTGGGCTCATCTGGTTGACCTGATTCAAACCTTGATTTTCTTATTTTGGTTAAAAAAAACCAACCCAAACGCCCATTTCCAGAGGTAAGACAAACTGATGTAAACCCAATTTAAAAGTGTTCATGAAAAATATTGTTTTAAAAGCATTTTAATTAAAAGCATAGTCACAGCTTAATCTAAGGAACTTTTGTGTAGGACAGGCCTTCGTTTCCAAACCTTGTACAGTAATATTACACAATAGGCTGAGGTGCTGATTATGCCACAGATAATGTAGTTGTTAATGATCAAGTTAATGTTAAAAGCCATTACTGCTCATTGACATAATTCTCAGAACATTATACTGGAGAAGTGCACCTTTTGTGTAGCAACAAAATGACAAAATTGAAATGTTAAAAGTTGAGTGTCTGAATAATAGCCTGTGAAATCATTTAGACAAGATCATTGTTGTTGCCATTGTAAGAGAACCAGAGAGTGACAGAATGAGACATAAAAAGGGGGAGGAGGAGAAAGGAGAGGAAAGCGGGGTGGGGTGGGGGCAAAAAGGCAGGCATCAGAGTGGTTCTTTCCTGAAAGGAGATGTAAGGTAAGGAGGATTCTTGCTCCTCTGTTCTCTATGCCTTTCCAATTTGGAGGGTCTACATCTGACAACAGAGCACCCTCCTCTGGCAGCTCGCCAAAAACGAACGCCTGGCTGGAAGCCTTCGGGATAGCGAAGGGACACGTCTCATTGCCCAACACTGGACTGGGGTGGGAAGCTTTGCCCGGCATGGAGGAAGGATTTTTTTTTTTGATTGTTTGCCAGGAGAATCTAGGACAGTGGCCCCAGCGTTATGTAAAGGGAAAAAAAAAAAAAAAAGAGTCAATCGTGGATGCTTTTGCTGCTGTTTTGCCTGGAGAACAGGTCATTGGCAATCGCAGCCGCTTGCTTGGTGTAGTGGAGGTCATAGGCTGGGACCCTTTACCTTAAACCTGGAGGATTTGCAGGTCACTTCAGAAAACTCTCTGAGCCCCATGCTACCCACAGGAATCCTTTTGACTCTCTGGGCTTTAATAAAACAGAAAAAGAGTGCAGAATTGTGGTAATGGGCTAAGCAACAGACAGACTATTAAATGCCTGCAGTGGAGGGACACTTTACTGAGCAATATACTGTACAACAAGCCCATGTTAGAGCATTGACCCACAACATTTGGTCCATAAAAATAGTTACATTCGCAGGGGCTCCTGGCAGTGAGAGTTTTAATGCAGGGTCTGTGTCAAGGTATAAAATAAATGACTTCTGACATTACAGTAAGTGCTTAAAAGCTCCACTGAAAACCTTTCTGTACAAAGCAATGACTATAGTACAACTACCTGCAAGCGATGGTAGTTTTGTTCATGAGCCACCCACAATGATCTGCTTTTCTGCAGAAACACCCTTCAGCCCAGAGGTCAGTCCCTCCACAGCCCTCTTTGTTATCCTTATAGAGTTGGGCAAGTAGTTGTGGAAAAGGTATCAAAGGGCACTTATTTGATTATGTTTTCATTCTGAATATTCAATGAATTGTATTTTCTGCTCTTCTAAAGTCACCTGCATCATAAAGGTGACTTCGAATTTGACTCGTTTTTTTTAGCCTCTCCCAGCATTAACATATCACAGAAATATTATGTGGCTACTTATTAAGTTTCCATATGTTCTGGTAAGAGCTGTTGCCTAATAAATTTGGAGGCAGGAGGATTCAGTGTCATCTTATGCACTTTTTTCTTCACAGGCCAGTTTTGACTATTTTTTGTTTTCAGGTAGGGAGCTTGAAATACAAGAACATGCATCTCAAACCAAAGCACTTCTCTATCTACGCTGCCAGTCCACCCTCTAGCCTTCACCATTTTCCTCTCTCTAATGCATTAACTTTCCTGGAGGGCTTTGATTCTTCTCCTCTTATGGTTCCTGTAAGCTCCCACAAAACCATCCGGTATGTTCTCTGCCTCCAGTAACTGTCTTTCTCAGGATATCTTACTACAGGGTCTGCTACTCTTGGCACCCTTTTTCTGTGACCCCAGCCACTATTGAATTAAATCTCTTCCATGGTTTGGCTATGAATTGCAGGCTAAAGTCCATAACTAAAGTGTGCATGATATTGGAATTCAGCAGGAGCTGGGGCCAGCGATTAGGAATGGTAGACCCTGCCACTTTATCTGTCATGACAGGATGGAAATTTTAGGGAAGGAAAATTACTGGCAGATCACAGTTTGGAAGGAAGGTAGCAGTAGTATAGGGCTTCTCTCTCTGCTATGTTCATTGCTACAGTTTGAAGGATTGTGCAATTCTTCAGGAAAAGTTAGAGCCCCACTGAAAGGATTAAACCTTTTCCTACTGCCTCTTGCTGTGCAGATATGGACATTCTATTTTTATTTTTTTTTTTTTAAAGGTGTGATCTTCAGGCTAAAAAAGATTTTTTTTTTTTTACTTATGTCTTAAGGAAAGAGGAAATATTTCCTTGTTCAGATTTAGAAGATCAGCAAAACCTGTTAGAGACAGATTTGTATGGCTAGAGTTTTTCCATGAAGATGGCCTTGCCTCTCAGGAGCAGACTGTGCAGCTGACTGCACCATTCTACCTGGATGCAGCTGCTACAAGGGGCTGTATAGAGAGGAGAGACCATGCCCATGAGGATGGATCTGGGACCCTAGTGCAGGGCTTGACGTGGTGTGGGTGTGCAGAGCATAAGGGAGGCTATACATAAGGTGCCTGTGATGTCTTGGCACTGGAGGAGGGCTGCCATGGAGCTCCCTTGTAGCCCTTGGAGATATTGTTATTGTGGTACCCCTTCAATGGAAGGGCAGAAATTTTGGCACAAATTCTCGGAGTGCCCTGAGGACTGAAAACTACACTATATCTGGCTAATTTTGCTAGCTGTAGTTCATAAAACAGCTTGAATCCAAGAACACGTACCATCCTGTGCACTCTTAAATGAGCAGTATTCAGTGAAAGTGAAATTATTGCTCCTGCCAGTTTTCCCATTCTTGCCATTTCTTTCTTATCTAACTTTGAGCTAAGGCCAGCTGCTCTTCACCTAGGTATTTATTTCTCTTAGATACTAATCAGTTGAGTAATACCTGCAAGTCGTCAAGTGGAGCTGGGAGTCGTAAGAGCGCTACTGTCCGATATCGAAGTCCCTGGTTTCCCAGCATGCACCCCTCTTGGTCTCATCTAGCTGCTGGATTAGAGAGGAGATGCAGCTGATCCTGAGCAGATCCAGCAGACTATGATACGGAAGAGATAAAGAGCATTGTTAAGTTCAGGGGTCTGTCCTAGGAAAAGGCATGAATCCTGCTGTTTTCTTGCTCTGGCTCATTTTTAAAAGGGCTCTAGGCAATTTAGTTGTAACTACTTATCCCTCAACTAGGGATTGGGTTAAAAAGTTGATTGGTGAAGTCCAGGGGTGTAGGCAGAGGTTAGGGGCTTTGTGAGTGTGATGGGTGCTGTCTCTTCCAGTAGTCTGCTTTTGAACAGGGAGAACTTGTAATAAGGTGATTAAAGTATGATGTGAAGAGAGATGGGTTTCTGAAACACTGCCTGAGCTCTGGCAGTTCAAGGTGAAGGAACAGATGATGTTTTTAAGGGAACGTGGTGAAGGAAATTAAAGAGGCTGAGAAGTGTGGCACGGCTGTGCAGATGAAGAGAAGCAAAGTGCAGGTCAGACAATGCTGGAAAGCAAACATAGGCAAACATTAAATAATTTGAATATGCATGCTGTGTCAAATCCCATGCTGTTTTTTCAGTGCATGTGTATGCTTGGCTTGTCCATCTCAGAGCCTTCAAGGTCTGGGTAAAATATTAAAGAAAACCACTAATTGGTCACTTTCCCATGTCAGTTAGCAGTTTCTTAAAATGTCTTTAGGTTGAAAATACCAGAAATCTTCCTACCTGCGCACACTGTTATCTAACATCCTGTCCTTTATTTCTGCTAAAAGGCCAAAGTGTTTCCTTCAAGATTAGTTAAAAAAAACCTGGGAGCTGCCCAGAATATTTCAGTGAAATGAAACCCAGTAATAATAAAGGAACTCTTCTTCATCCTACAGAAAAACAAATAAAAAACCCCAACACCTCTCCCCCCAAAAAAAACCCCCAAAAACCACCCCCCCAAACCCCAACAAAAACCACAAACCCAAAACAAACTTTGAGTAATATTAGCTTTAACCAAAGAAATGTCTCTTCTGAGTGGAGGACCTGAGTTCCATGTGTCGTCTCAAGAGAAATTTAGGTCTGAACCCGGGATTTTATAAAGTGCTGATACAGCTGCAGCACGGCACAGCTTTATGAATGGGGTGTTGATAAGCGTTGTGAGCAGCCATCACATTGGAATTACAGTGAAAACCAGACATGTGCACAGGTCACTGCTTTTTATGAACACATGTTCCCAGATCTTATGACAAATAGGAAAGTAGCCCATTCTGACCTTTGAAGCCTGTTGCAAAGTCATTGCTGAGCTATTATTTGAGTAGCTTGAGGTAGAATAATGTTCAACTCAGCTTCCTGGAGCTGCATTTGAAATGCAATTAATTGACTGCTGTTAGTTGTCAATTAACATTTATTATCAATTAGTTCATCAAATTGATTAGTTGGCAGGACCTTAAAGCCTAAATGCACTCCTTTCCATTATAAATATGTCTATAAGAGTAAAAGCTACTCACTAATTGATGTCAAACTGAAATTGCTTATGTTGGTCAAGAGACAGAGCACATTGTTTTTTTAAATCCATATTAAATTAATTTTGCAGCAAACACATCAGTGGTACATTATTTTAAAACACTATCTTTGGTGCATCTGCCTTGGTGCACACCTCTCTTATAGACATTAAAGCATACAGGTATAAGAGGAATTGCTGATAGCCTTTTTCCTTATTTGAAAAGTGATGCTATTTCAGACAACCAGAGTAATTCTTCATTAGTCTGCCCTCTAAAATGGCTTGTAGTGAAAAACATGGCATGAAAGCAGTTCAGTTTTAGCAGATTTACTGCAAAACTATTTATATTTGTCCTTTCTCCACTGTCTCTCCATTAGGCCCATCCAGAATGTGAGGGGCCATTTTCAAGCAGCAAGCACTAATAAGGATTATTCAGGAACATTCCTTTGTGACAAAAACAGAAGACAAAAAGCAGTCACTATGTATTTCTCAAAAAAAAAATGATGGGAGTGTTACTTTCATTACCGTATTCTTGCAGGCCAGTAAACAGTATCTGTGTTTGTGGGAGCCTTATTAAAGAGACGAGAAAAGAGAAATCTGGGTTAGCTTTGCAGTTTTAAGTGCAATAGTTGTCTTGACTTATTTGCTCTTAATCCTAGAGCTAAGGAGAAGATAAAACCTGAAAAGTATTCCTTTAACTTTTTGTATTCACAAAATACCTGAGAGGGGTTATTCATTTTCATTGCCTTTGTGCAATGAGATTATTCCTGCATCCCCCAAAACTGTGACCTAAATATGGCTGAAAGACACAACATGTGACCTGCTTAGTGCTGCCTGTCATGGCCTGGAGCCACAGCAGGAACTCTATTAGTGGGAACAGCACAGATGCTACCAGATGGCCAACATATTGTCCAGAGATGACCCATGTATAATTGCAGAAAGTTCAATACATTCAGGTTTTGAATTTAATTGCGTTGACCACCTTAGCTACTGCTGCAACACAATTTAATTCATTTAAGGTGGAAACTTACTTTCAGAAGGGAGGAAATATTTATGCTTTTAATATCACGTTTGTGTTTTGCAAACTGTAGGAACACAAGCTTTGTGCATGCTAACAGATGTTTGCAGAGGTCAGACTACCTAAATGCAGTTCAGGCAATTCAAGCAATAGGGGAACAATACAAGTTTTTTTTCCCCATTCACTTCCTGCAGTTTATTTAGATCAAGTTCCATGGGACCAAGTCTGGCAGTCTTGACTTAAGCAAATAGCCCACTGGAGACAGTAAAAATAAACAAAAAGACTCCTTTAAATATCTGAGCATGAGGGGTTTGCTTGAACAGTGACTGTATAACAAGCTGCTTAATTTTTATCTTTAAAAGATACATTTTAGAGAGGCCACACAATTTACCTATTAATACTTTAGATTGGAAAGGCAAAACCTTGTATTCAGTTTCTCTCCTGCATACCATGGCTATACTGCCTTAGCACAGTTCTGGGGTTCATACCAGGAGCCTCCTGGCTCAGACTAAGGGTCAGGACCTTCTGGAGCCAACCAGCCCTTCCGTGCAGCATAGCACTTGGCTGTTTTCTCAGCCTCATGTAGATCCTTCATTACCTTGAGCTGTAATATATTAATTTTCAGTGAGGGTCTATTTTTGTTTGTTTTGTTTGTTTGTTTGTTTTTTCTCTCTAGTGCAGAAAGCCCTTAACTCATCATGAGGCTGGGCTGCAGTCTGATAGAGTAGTGTTTTTTTGAGCATAATATCAGCTATACACATTGCAAGTCCATGAGAAATGACAGGAGATAGGAATTTGGCTTGTTCTCCAGGACCAAAAAGTCCAGCTGTATGTGGAAGTGAGCACATAGGCCCCCAAAAGAGCAAGTGAAAGGGTGCATTGTACTGCAAGACATCAGGAGTGCTAGAAACTGTGCTGAGGAGGAGATCGCACATGGGGCTGTGCTGGTTTGGAGTAGATTCTGGCACGAATCGCCTCGCCAACAGATTTCCTCTCGGATTCCCTCCATTTCTCTCTCTCCTCCATTCCTTGCTTTCCTACATTGGCTTTCTAGGCTCTAAGTTTTCAGATATTAAAATGTGTATGTATCGAACACTAAAGTAGAGCAGTATAGACTAGCTTGGTCTTCTTAGGCCTTTTCAAATCCAAAACATGCTAGTAACTTTATTATAATTTTTCCTTGGAGTAAACCATAGTCTGTTGATTTATATTCACTATATTAAACCATTTGTCAACTTCCAGTAAGAATATTCACAAAAGCAGTCAATCATAAATAAATGACTTAATCTAAGGGTTTTTTGGTGTGTATATGTAATATAAAAAGATAAGTTGGTGATGAGGGATGGGCCCAAACCATAACATGTGGTTCAGCATCCAAATTGTCAAGAGATGTGGGCCTTCAGCCCAGTCATGGAAGAGGAGGCCTCATTTCATACGGCTACAGCTCCACTTTTTCCCTAAATTTAGTGCTCATGGACTTGATTTGTGTTCATTGCTATTAATATAGCAGACTGATTTTTCCTCATGTGTAAGGTGGAAGCCTTCTTATATACCAGAACCATTACAATGAAGAATTATAGTTTTAGGGATTGGGTTGTGGGTGAAGGTTGGTCTTCCCCCCCCATGCTGTCTCTAATAAAATGTAATCACCGCAGCATGTGTTATTGATTTTGTAATTGCTTCTTAAAGGGTTTGGGCCCCAAGATTGCTACACTTGTGAGGATGTCATTTGGGTTTTTTATATATATATATATATATATATATATATATATATATATAAACTAATGGATAATGTATCTTTTTATTGGGAAAGCTCTCTAATATCTCAGTTAAAGATGAAAGACTTGTCCCAGAAGGCCTAGTTGGTAACACTTTCCAGCAGGAGTCTTTCACCAATGCTTCCTTTGTATAGCTTATTTCAAATGCTTTTGTTGCCCACTGTAAAGTGGTGAGGCCAAAGGTATGGACATTGTCCATGTAAATGTGGTTACAGCAACTGAGCTGGAGCATGTGGCTTGCTTTGATGCTTCAAAAAGTAGCTGATACTGTCTTGTCAGTTCCAAAACCAGAGTAGTTGTTTCTGGGTGCTAGCCAAATATCGCTTAAAGTATGTCTCAAGACAGGCTGAAAGGGCTCCAGTATATATGGGGTCAAATGGCGAAGTAGATAAAGAGGTTGCATGGGCATTGTATACGTGATGTGCACACAGAATTGCTCCATGTGAAAGGAACAGTTTCTTCCTGGACAGGGTGGAATTTAGGTTATCTTGTGTGACTTTTAGCACAACATCACTTGCATCAACCAGAAAATCCAGCTTGAGGTGTCACTTAAGCTTGAAGTACAGTTGAGGTTCAAACTTCTGATACGTGGGGTTTGAGTAGGGCTGGCATGGGCATATTGGGAATCCTGAAGAGAGGTACTGCTAGCTCGGGTGGTCTCCCTGTTCCCCAGCATGATGACTACTCTGCATCATCATAGTCTTGTGAGACGGCTGATCTTATAGCTCACGAATGCAAGGAAAAGTTGGTCCTGTTGCCTTTCCTGATTTGGTTTTGTGTTCCCATGCTCTCTCCTGCATGAGGCCTGGTACTTGTCCAACCCCTTGGTGGTCTGGTTCAGCATGCTCACTTATGAGAAAAGCAATGCAGCAAGGAGGGTTAGAAACACGCAGCTGTGATTAGGAACTTACAAAGTCAAACCTCTAGCAGAATCAGTCTGTGAGGCTCAGCTGTCTTGGGAAGCCTCACATTGTTAATATCTGTGTGGTCTGAGCTCCCTCTTCTAGAGCATTTCATAAGAAGACTTAAGGCATTCTTCTGGAGGTATGAATTAACACAGAGCTCTGATTTGAAGAGGAGCTGTACTGGTTTTCCTACTCCAAACACCTAAAACATCCTATTTTTCCTTTTCTCAGCAGCTTTCTTTTAGCTCAGCCAGAGGAAGTAAGAATGAGTTTACCTGGCTTTAGATGTCTAGAGTAGAGCTAGACAATTTGGGCTTCCTTTAAACCAACAGGGAGAAATAGATCCTTTAAAATGCATTTCATTTGGCATGGTTTTATATCTGCTGTAGCACGAGGTTAATCCCACATTAATGACATTTCTCTTTCTAGCCTGAATGTGTGAAGAGCCTAGCTCAGATATCTGCAAGATAGACATCTGCATTTGCTCAAATAAATCCCACCCTTAGAGCTGCTGTACTAACATGATGAACCAAGATGAATGGCTTCAATTAATAACAACAATAATAATATAGACTCTGTAGCCTAAATATAGAAAATAATTTCAGATATTTACTTTTTTTTTTTTTTTTTCAGATGTCTGCCAGATATTTCCTCAGTATTGGTCAGAGTATTTTTGATTCTGTGGGGCTCATGGTAGATGGTTGGTTGCCAGTGGGCAGGAGCAGTGGTGGTACTTCCTTTAGGCCAGCTAACAAATATGCTCTTCCTGCAGGTAAAGGCTGATAGAAGAATTTTCAAAGGTGAGGGTTTGATTTTGTTCTTTCAAATGAGATTGAAAGCAGTACTTCTGTTGACGGTATCCTTTATAAAAGCACAATGACTGCAACTTTCTGGAACTACTCATGACCCCCAAACTTACTCTTTATTAGCATTGCTCATTCAGCTCAAGATGAAGCAAACAAATGAAACTAATTACTCTTGAAGTTGGATATTGCCTTCTTGAGCTTCATGAGCCAATTTTTCTGAAATTAGAAATTGCCTATGTGGAATGTTTCCAGCAAAACTGCTCCTACACCCACAATTTTTGCAGTCACATAAGTGCTTTGTAAGCTATCTTTGGGTAGGCACCAGTGACATCCAGTGGCCAGCGACCTGATCACAGGTCTTCTCCCAGAGCCTGTCTCACCTGGGACATGTCTCCCTTGGCTAATGTTGTCTGATTTAATACACTTATTCTGCTCAGGTTTGGGTTGTTTAATTATCTTTTCTACCCACCCCCCTGCCCTGAGACTTTAAAATCTTCAGGTAGATCTTCTCTGAAACTCCAGCAGGGACTAAAGATATCTAATGGTAAAAATTAAATCTAGATTATTCTCTTCAATGTGAATATTTTAATATGGCTGTCTACAGACATGGATGTCTAAACAGGGGTTGAAGAACAAGGTGTAGGTATTGATGTTGGGAAAGTTTGGCCTTTGGATTGTCTACAGACCACGGAGTACAAAAAGCCTATGGGAAATGGACCATAACAATAGAGCCCCTGCGTATATTGTTTTAATATTAACTTATTTACTTTCAAGGCAGTGGGTCTGGTCCCAGGTGAGTCAGTTCATTACAGACTAAGACTGAAGACTGGCTTTTATACTCCCAGAAGTAAACATTTTCAGGATTAGATTCATAGTTATCCAACTCTAATTGCAGAAAAAACTGCTGAACTGGTGGTGCGCATTTAGACAACTTGTACCTCCTCTGTGCTTATACAGTCCATGAGCCTTTCTAACACAGGGGCACATGGTCCACCTTAATTTTAAATAGGTGCTTCTTTCAGTTATGTCAGCTACTTAAATTTATTTGCAGTCAATTCATATTGATCATAACTTGACCTTACAATGACCTTGAGCAAAGGTACTCTGTGACTGCTATAGATATTGAGATCAATACTGGAGAGCAATTGACTACACCTAGTTACTGATAAATGAAGTTCAAAAAAAAAGTACACTATTTTCAGAAACAAAGACAACTGCTCATTTAGTCGACTGTTTGCAAAGGTTTAATATTGATACATGAAGTTATAATGACATCCTTGGGCACTCTCAAATGGTAGAAAACAATAGGGTGCAGAGTCGCTGTAGCACATTAAGGAGAAAGAATCATTAGTTCCCAACTTCAAATTTCATGATATTTATGACAACAACACTGAGAACAAATACACTTTCTTAGCAGTACTCATCAGAGAAGGCATATATCAAACTGTGCCTCTTTTCTTTATGTGTGAGCCAGGTCTAGTGAAATAAAACACTATATTACTGTGCACGGAACAAAGCCTTTAGTACCACTTATTTTACTTTAGTACCACTCTCCTTTGCACATTTGTGCCTGAATTAAATTGCGCATCCCCAGGTATAACCAACTGTAATCATGAGGAAGAGATCACTTTGGTCTCAGCACATCTGCTACATATTGATACGCCTCCCCATGCTGCCTGAAGTTGAAAGGGAAGATGTGAGGAACGTTTTCCCCTGCTATTATTCTTGCTTTGCTCAGAGTCCTGCTGAGCATTGGGAGCTGAGTACCAGCAGCTGAGACACAAGCAAATGAAAGTCCATTGGCAAAATGGTAGTGGACTGCATGGGAGGATGGCTTCATCCCCATATCCAATGGTTTCTGTACGGGGAGGCTGCTCCGGTGTGTGCCTGGGAATGAGGAGTGATGCTCAGAGGATGCTCCAGAGACATGGGAACAGCAGAGCTCACAGAGGCACAAGTGGAGCTCATTCCCTACCAGCGTCACTGAGCTTGCTTTCCATCAATGCTGCTTGCAATACAACCTGGGTCTGGCATTTTACATGTACGTGCCAGGGTTGTTTCTCTTTTTTCTTTTTTTTTAAAGTAAATTTTTACATCTGTGACATTCTTTACAAAAGAAATTAATTAAATGGCAGGATGGCTAAAACTATGCAAATCAGAAACAGGAGGGGAAACATTTTGCAGGCTCAGTCCTCCCATAGATCTCCCTGCACTCTTCAGTGTTTTCCCCAGGCACTTGAATTTCTCTCCCTATCCCTAAAGTTAATCTCCTGATCATATTTCTTCAGTCCTGCTCAGTAAGCATGGTTGGTTATTTTTTTTGGTTTTTGGGTGGGGGTTTTTTTTTGTTTTTGGGTTGGGGTTTTTTTTTTAATTTCTCCACACTTCCTTGTTTTTTGTAGAGATGGTGTCCTTTTCCAGGCTCCCTTTACATCTTACATTTCAGTCAAGCTATTTGTTAAGAAACTCGTGTTTTCAGTGCGTTAGTACATCAATAAAGTACAGAGTGGTTCAGTTAGCATTCTGGGAAATCCTTTGCTGTATTGAAGAACTGTAAATCTCCATTATTGCTTCCCATAGCACAAACAACAAATAGATTCTTACCTTTGCAACATTATCTTGTTAATTTTTAAGCATGAATGCGTACATATTCCTTAGCAAAGAGGAATCAGTTTAGGTATAGCCCAGATACCAGGCATTAATTGGTTTGGGGGTGGTTGGGTTTGGTTTTTTTTTTTGGGGGTGGGGGGAAGGGTAGGGTGAGGTGGTATAGCTTCAGTTGCTACCTGGAAATTCAGCAACAGTGAAGGGAAGCCAGGGCGAGTGCAGCAGGAAACAATATTGAAATAGTTGTATGAAAATAATCATTAGGACTTCAGGATTTTTTCCAAAGTGAACCCAAACTGGAGGCTTTAGCGATTAGTCCATGATGGATTGGAGAGGTATGTCACCCGTTACTACATGGCACATCCCATTGCATTGCAATTGCCTGCCTGGAGACATTATGGTGTATTACATCATTTTGTTATCAAACTATGTCAAGTTGCATCACATTCAGAGGCAGACGGATGGAGATGTGTTTGACATGTTGCCTGTAACAGATGCAATGAGACGTAGCATCCAAAGTGCATACCTGCTTTAAGTCAAGGCTCTATTTGCTCAGAGTGTATTTTGACATATCTACAGAGGATTTGAAGTCACAGGTAATCCCTTCTGTGTTTGCTAGCTCTCACTCAAGACACAAGTCTTTCGATTGGACTAGGAAGAAATGAGATCTTTAAATTACTTTTGCTTGTTGCAGTATCATCAAATGGATAGGAAAACTTGCTTAGTCTAATTAGTGCAATAAATGCATGAGATCTGGGACCACTTGGGGCTCTGGGAGGCTGTGGTGTTTTGGTTTTTTGTTTGGTTGGTAGTTTTTTGGAGGGGTTGTTTGTTTGTTTGTTTTTAAACCATAATCCCAAGAACTTGGATAAATAAAGCATCTAGTTACTTTGTAAAAACTTGTGTAAAAAGGAATAAATTCTGGTAAAAGTATTAACATTGGTCTTCCGATCAACTAGAAAAAATGAGGTCATAGAATAGAATCATAGAATCATAGAATTGTAAGGGTTGGAAAGGACCTTAAGATCATCTAGTTCCAACCCCCCTGCCATGGGCAGGAACACCTTGTCCTAAACCACGTGGTCCAAGGCTCTGTCCAACCTGGCCTTGAACACCGCCAGGGATGGAGCATCCACAACCTCCCTGGGCAACCCATTCCAGTGCTTCACCACCCTCACTGTAAAGAACTTCTTCCTTATATCTAATCTAAACTTCCCCTGTTTAAGTTTGAAGCCATTACCCCTTGTCCTATCGCTGCAGCCCCTAATGAAGAGTCCCTCCCCAGCATCCTTGTAGACCCCCTTCAGATACTAGAAGGCTGCTATGAGGTCTCCACGCAGCCTTCTCTTCTCCAGGCTGAACAGCCCCAACTTTCTCAGCCTGTCTTCATATGGGAGGTGCTCCAGCCCTCTTATCATCCTCGTGGCCCTCCTCTGGACTTGCTCCAACAGCTCCATGTCCTTTTTATGTTGAGGACACCAGAACTGTACGCAGTACTCCAAGTGAGGTCTCACAAGAGCAGAGTAGAGGGGCAGGATCACCTCCTTTGACCTGCTGGTCACGCTTCTTTTGATGCAGCCCAGGATACGGTTGGCTTTCTGGGCTGCAAGTGCACACTGCTGGCTCATGTTAAGCTTCTCGTCAACCAACACCCCCAAGTCCTTTTCTGCAGGGCTGCTCTGAATCTCTTCTCTGCCCAACCTGTAGCAGTGCCTGGGATTGCCCCGACCCAGGTGTAGGACCTTACACTTGGCTTGGTTAAACTTCATAAGGTTGGCATCGGCCCACCTCACAAGCGTGTCAAGGTCCCTCTGGATGGCATCCCTTCCCTCCAGCGTATCAACCGAACCACACAGCTTGGTGTCGTCAGCAAACTTGCTGAGGGCGCACTCAATCCCACTGTCCATGTCGCCTACAAAGATGTTGAACAGGACTGGTCCCAACACCGATCCCTGAGGGACACCACTCGTTACAGATTTCCAACTGGACATCGAGCCATTTACCACAACACTTTGCGTGCGGCCGTCGAGCCAGTTCTTTATCCACCGAGTGGTCCATCTATCAAATTGACGTCTTTCCAATTTAGAGACAAGGATGTCATGCGGGACAGTGTCGAACGCTTTGCACAAGTCCAGGTAGATGACGTCAACTGCTCTGCCCCTGTCCATCAGTTCCGTGGCTCCATCATAGAAGGCCACCAAATTGGTCAGGCAGGGTTTCCCCTTAGTGAAGCCATGTTGGCTGTCACCAACCACCTCGTTGTTTTTCATGTGCCTTAGCATGTTTTCCAGGAGAAACTGTTCCAAGATTTTGCCAGGCACAGAGGTGAGGCTGACTGGTCTGTAGTTCCCCGGGTCTTCCACCTTCCCCTTCTTGAAAATGGGGGGAGAATGTATAAAGATGGTGATATAAGAAAGGTAATAATATTTTCCCCTATTAATTAATCTTGAATTAATGCAATTTTTTTTTTATATGAATGCATATGGCATTCATGGCATGCCAAATTAATTCTTTATGATCAGAGCCACTGCAATCAACACTAAATGAATTCATAATGATATGATACTTAAAATAAAGTGTTACCACAAAAAAACCAATAAAAGGCCATCATCAAAACTGCAGCCTACTAATAAAGCATTGTCCAGCAAGATGGTGCTAGCTATGATGGTCAGTGGTAATGCTTTTATTTATTCTTTTGTTTGATCGCTTCCTCTCCCAGTTCTTCTTGTTGGAATATTCTGTATGTGGTACAATGAACTTCACGGATTTCCTAATATTGGTGGAGAGTATTGCCCCATATTCTCATTGGACTCATTTCTCACATGCTTAGGTTTTCATCCTTTGGGGATCAGCAGTCAGTTATCCAGGAAAGCCTTATATCAGATTCTGTTAATAAAAACCCAAACCCTTATACCAGTCTTGGGACTTTGTTGTGTTAATGAGATTTCAAATGTCATTAGAAAAACAAAAGCAACAGTGGGTTGTGCATAAAGAGAGGTGGCTGTTATGTAGCAGGAGAAATATCTGCTTTAGGGAATGGGTTGTACACTGGTAAAGCATTCAACTTTTATTTGTATGGTTATTTTTTTAGTCATTTTGCTCAGGGTCTGGATGAGGCTCTCACCAGAGAGGAGAATAGGAAGACTGTCCTGCCTGGCTTTCCTCACTAAACCTAGGCGATACGAAAAGGTGAAAGGAGAGAGGTGAAACCAGATGAATGAATAGTGTAGAGGAATGAAGGGTAGGACCACGGTGTGAGGGGTAATGGGACAAGGGCATGGTGTGGATCAGGGGTAACTCCGGGGCTGGGGTACAGCACAAAGGGGTGGCTGATGGCTGGGGATGAGAATGAAGCCGCACTAGGGTGATGTTATCAAGGATAATGGCAGAAAGTAGGAGAGGAAGAAGAATGAAACCAGGAGAGGCAAATGAGCAAGAGCTAAGGAGGGTAATAGTAGATGTTGGTGGGTGATGGGAAAATTAATACTTTATAGGACATACAAATTCCAGCTTGTTGTTTGTTTGTTTTCTTTTTTCCCTTCCTGTGAACTAATACTTTGATTGACTAGTTCTTTAAAAATCTTTGGGAAGAAAAAAGTTGGAAGCTAACAGTGCAAGTTAACCTGGTAGAGACAGTGTCCTTGACAGGCAGCCACCCAGGAGCAAAGGCTTTCCTGTCCTTCAGCAGCATGTGCTTCAGTATTTGTTTTGCTATGGATGTGCTTAAATTTTCAAAGAAGAATCCATGCTGGGAAAGCCTCTCCAGAACGTACATTACCGACCTGGAGTGTTGGGCTATGGCTCCTGGGCTGTCATGCAACCTTTGAAGTGAAAGGAATTACCTGTGCTGTACTGGTACAGCTGACAGCTTAATCTGCCTTAATTATCCTCTTTAGTAGAGGGTCTTTCTGGTGATTTGAGGGTGGGAGGTTCAGCAGGGAATAAAAGTCAACTGCTTTTCCTTCTAGTTGGAATAGGAGAGAATTAGCTGGATGACATTAGGAGAGTTTCTAAATATCTTTCCTGCCAATATTTGATTAAGGACTTTAATTTCATTAGACAAACTGATTTTTTCGTTAGCCAAACTGATTTTTTCATGCATTGCTCTCTCTTTTTAATGTGTAAATTACATGAGATTTGAGTCTCATTACATTAGTATGGGTGCTGCCTTCAAATGAACCCTGGGACCAGTGCCGTGCTTGCGGACAGGTCTGCTGAGAACTGCTTTGTGTTTTGCTCCAGGAAGTGATTTCTGTAAATACTCAGTTATACTGCGTTGGTTGGTGTGCCTGTGCACGTGGTGCAGCATCCTCTTGAATGCTCTTTCCTGGGAGAGAAAATTCCAGTGACTGACCTGGGTCTCTTGGTTATGATATCCACCAAAGCAGGACCGTATAATGTGAAGCACAGTTTAGGTAAAATTGCGGGATGGAGTAATAGAGGACACAGTTTAATAAGTATGTGACTACTCTGAACCTAAAGAGATTAGCTACAATGATTACAGGGCAGCCTTTGCTTTTCCAAATCAAAATTGCCATAATTCATTATCTTTTTGTGGTATTTATTTTGGATAGTTTACATCTTTTGCTGTGTGTGCACCAGTTTTGCACTCATCCTAATGAGAAGGAAACCATTTCATATTACTTTTACTGAATAAATGAAGAATCTAAATAATAAGGAAAGGTATTTAAATTTTTTCTTTTTTCCTTGGGCTCATTTGTGGTAAAATGTAACTGAAAAAGAGAAGCAAGGTGAAGTTTCCAAGTACATCTGTAATTATGAAGGAGTTATTTCAGCTACAGTCCTAAAGCCTTGTGCATATGTATGCAATCATAGTGCATAATATTACTAGCTGCCTGGTGCTGCTCTGTATGCCCAATAAAGCTTTGGAGGATGTAACTGTGCTAGTGTTAAGCATGAGTAAAATAAAAATCAAAATACTTTGGTCCCAAAGTCACATCAGTTGAGGCTGAGATTACATTAAAACTCATACATGAGGCTGAGTTGGTACTCAGAAAATACAGGTGCTGCAGGAAGTGAGCCCCGTTGTTATTGCCAGATAAAACTCTCTGCTTGGAGTGGAAAAAAAGTAGAATTAGAAAAAGTGTTTGTTGTTGTCACATAGTTTTTTAAAAAGGAAAATGTAAGCTTCTATTATTGATGTGGCTGTAGGAACCCCTATAATTTTTATAGGCTTGTGTTTTGGTAAACAAACATGTTAACAGAATTTTTATAATTGTTTTGGAAATATTTTTATTAAAAAGAGCTTATTTTGTACAATATTTAGTAGGTCTGTTCTGAACTGAATCAACTTTGATATATCAAATGTTTTATTTTAAAAACTTCAAACCAGTTCTACACTGGGTAAGACTGAACTGAGCCTCTTGGCAGAGATCTGGATGATGATGTCCACTGGAAGAACCAAGCAAAAGCAATGTCTATGGCTTATTGAAGCGATCAACAGTTTAGCATTAATAGGATTGCAATATTGCATAGTTTAGCCAGATTGTAACGTTCTGTTTGTCAGAATTATTAAAAGTTGAATTCTGGATTCAGTTCTTTGATGCACAGAAAAAAGATAATTCATGTATGGAAATACTTCAGTTTAAAGTTTCCAAATGTTTGTGAGTTCACAGGAAAGTCAAGTCAATTTTGCACTATAAGAAATGAGCAAAATTTCTTGATCAAAAGCTGCTTTTCTGCAAACTGTCCTTTGCATTTTTGCAGAGTTGCTACGTCAGACAAATGAAGTATTTTCCCCCTTATTATATAGTAGGTATGGGTTTATTTATACTGAATATAACATCATTTATATAATAAGCTTTCTTGGAGTGCTTGGTACGGTACAAACCACAAAAATTTTTGCTCCAGTGACCTTGTAACATAAAACTGAGGGAGCAATCACACTGCGTTATGTACCAGTGCGGTGAAAATTAGTTTTGCACTGCCTAGGCAAAAGGATCTCCCTTGTCATCCAAATTACAGGACTGGGGCCCATATGCATGCACTCTGCCTGTTTGTTTATGCCATACGAATGGTAATACTAGAAAATATTTTGAAGAGTTGATGTCCTTTTTCCCTCAGCATTTGTGGGGTTTGTTGGATTTACTTATTTATTTATTTATTTTATATTTCTCTCCAGAGTAAAATATGTCCTTTCAACAGAGTTGAAATGAGTTATGTTGATCTTCCAACACAAATATGAAACACTTTCAGTTGTTTTGCCGCCACTAGTTGTCCAGCTTAAAAAACAGAGATCAGTTTACAGGCAGGAGAAAGTGTTTGTTGGAGTGAGGTATGTAGGAAGAAACATGGATGTTTGGCCAAGTATTAAGGATGAGCTTGAAACTTGTGGAATTTATTCTTCATCATCTTGTTCTTTAAATCCAGGCTTCTTTTCGATTTACGTATTTCAAAGCTCATGCGGCCAAAGGACGGAAATTTTCTAGTAGTAGGGGGTGAGCCTATTAAAATTCATTATGATTCTCTTTATTAAAAGAAGTAAACAAGAATCAATTCTCTTTACGAAAGAAGTTGACTGAGTTGCAGGTTCATCTAGGACAGGGAGACTTATAGAAAGTTAACCCAAGAAATGAGGGATACACAAAATTAGTGTGAGTTCTTTCAGCTGCAGCCTGGGAAGGGCGCATTGGACAAAACAAAGGATTTCATAGGTTATGCCTTTAACAAATCAACAGAAGGACCTCAAAAGATGCATGGTAGTGTATTTTCTAAGCAAACAGTTTCTCATTTTCTTAATAAAATAACCATGAAGTGGAACAGGGAGCTGTTGCAAAGACTAGATTGGCCAGGATGGCCATGAAGGCACCTTGAGTGACTGATATTACCCCCTCCAAATGCCATTTTCCTGCTCTCCTGCTGGCTGAGAGATAGATTTTGTGCGTGACAGAAGTGTGGACAGGCCCTGCTTTCTCTGTTTGGGAAGGGCATTGGGTTTCCCTGAGCCCAGGAGATTAAGCCCTATGAGCCCTCTCCTGTTTGAAGCATATGATATCAATATCAATGTTTTTCGTAAACTGAAGACTCTCAAACGCTTGTATCGCACTAGGCTCCATGGAGTCTAAGCTCAGTGGAGATGTATAGGCAGAGATGGAGGGCTGCCAAGAACGGCTTCTGCTCGGGAGGGCGAGTGCTGTGCTGTGTGATGGCTTAGATTGGTTTCAGGGCCTTCCTGTAGCTAGTATTTGTTACATTTCCACAGAACATAAAAGTTGTCTTGCATTTCAGGCTAGCTTGGGCTTCTTTTAACCTCAGATCATCTGGGTTTCATAGGTATTGGTCATACCGTAAGCTTAAATATTCTTTTTCTCACATGTTCCCTTTCAAATAGGGTCAAGGCAGATTTTTATTTTTAAACATTTGGAGTTTGTTTTCATAAAATTTCTCCAATCAAGGCAGTATCCAAGCCATCTTGGTCTGTAGTCATACATCCAGAATTACTACATTAGCTCTTAATAAAGAACTCATGCAAAACCCAGATTCCCTTCACACTAACTACAGAAACATGTTACAGGAATGTGACCATGTAGCTGTGTGGAAAATGATATTACTTGCAGAAGATTTGTTGTCACATAACAGCCTGCTCATCTGCTGATTACTATCTTACGTTTATTGTGCTTTTTCCTTTGCGTAGTGACTGTGATACTTTCAAAATTGTTTAAAATCTCTGCAGTAAACCAAAATAGTACTAATACTACTACTAATAATAATTAAAAAAAAATCCTGAAATGCCCTTGCTAGGAGCAACCTAAATGCAAACTAAAAGCAAATTTATACATATGCTGTTTATTAAGCTTAACCAGGGTAACGCCCCTTTCTTTTGGTTTTTGGAAAAGAGTCCCACATTGTCACATGTAAAGGGACATTTCAGCACTGATTTTCATTTTCGTGAGATTAAAAGTGAAACATATAACCACAAAGCTGGTTTATGTCATCCCCTGTTGGAGCCAGCAGTAATGCCAAAAATTAGATATTTGATAGGTTTGTGAGAGAAACAGATGCAGGAGGGATGCCATTCCCACAATTTTAAACTCCTTCTTATCTTTAAGCTAGAAAGAACATTCCAGAAGAATGTCCAAAAGAAGAAAATCTATCTTATTGGCTTTAGAATATAGAAGAAGAATAAAGTTGCCAACAAAGAAAAAAAAAAAAAAAAATGTTAATTTAAAACCAATGTCAGTCTTGGGGGATTATAAACCATAATTGAGGGAGAGTGTGTGTGTGTTGGATATACACTCATATATGTGTGCATATGTACAAAATAAATAGGCTGAGATGGAGCTTTTCCCTTACGATCTGCTCAATGTAGCCTACAGTCTCGTTTTGGCTTCTTCAATACTTTTGGGGTGCAGAGAGATGGGGATAGTAAAAATTAAGGGAAGAATCTCCCCCAAACATACACCCAGTAAACTCAGCAAAAGCTAAAGCATCCAAAAACTATTTTTTTCAGCTTTTGTTTTAGAAGCAGTTTGTATGTCCCTGTTCTTTTTATTTCGTTCTGCCAGCTGTCTGCTAAACAAATCTAGCCAGGTGGGGCTTACAACCCATGACTAAAAAACCTACTAGTGCAGCTGTCCAGCTTGCCTGGAGGAAGAATTCTAACAAATGGCAGGAATGAAAAGATTGGTTCTGTTTTCAAGAAAGTAGCTATGGTACCTTCCTTGCTTCAGGTTTTTTTTTTGTTTTGGTTTGGTTTTTTTTTGGGGGGGGTGGTTTGTGGGGTTTTTTTTCTGGTTTTTTGTTTTTGTTCTGCTTGCTTCAGTTAACTCATGGCCTCCTAAGGTTTTACAGAGTAATGGAAAATCTGCTTCCATGGTTTATCCTTTAATGCACTTTTTGGTATTGCTTGGGTTTCTTTTCTTCCCTCCTTCCCCCCCCCCCCATAATGATTTTATTCTGTGATAGACACATAGGGCAGCTGCTTCGGTTGTTACTAAATGTAAAATAATCTGACACTTTCCCTACAAATCACTGGTAAGGCATATAGTAGCTTAGCTGGGTTTTTAAATATTCAGGAGTTGAATATATAACTAGTGAAGGGTGATAGTTGGTATTGTTTATCCACAAACTGGGGACAGAACAGGCTTCTTTGCACTGCTTCATCAATCGACCTCAAATGTGATTTTCTAGTCAGCAAATGAGTGCTTCATTTTCTGTGTCTGTGTTGAGCTAAACAAGAGCTGGGCTAAAAATTACCAAACTGCCATCTGATCTATAGTTCCAGCAGTAGAAGATTAGCATGTGAGCCACTGAACCACTGAGCCACCTTCCCTCACTTCTTTCAGAAAACAGAACGTGTGAAAGGTGTTTGTCACCAGCTTCCAATTAGGAAATTCAGTCAAAAATCTACTGAAGTTCCCAGGACATGTAAGTGCCAGGTCTAAATGTACTCACCTTATTGCATTTTTAGAGCTTTGCTTTGGGAAACAGCAAGACACATTCAGAACTTGTCATTTATCCCTTTCTGTTGTAAGTATCTTCACAACAAAGGGTGGATGCAAAAGGGATGCAATGATCTCCATGCCTCTTTGTAGCACATACACTTCTCTGCACTCACCTAACCAGCGTGGTCAGATAACGTCCCCTTTCTGGTCAATTTGGGAGATTAAGACCTCATCCGGTCTCCACAAAGGCAATGGGGGAGCAATGCTGACTGCCTGGGCTGCACAAGTCAAAACGGCATCCAACATGGGCAGGCGAAGCCAGATTGCTGTTGCCGGCGCTGTTATTTCCTTTTGTTGTATAACAAGGCATGAGTGATATTGGTTGGGGTGCTCACAAGCCAAGAAAAAAGAAGGCCAATTTTTCAGGAGGAAATTGAAGTGCTGATGCAGAACTAACCCTCACGGTTTGTTGTTATTTAATGAAGAAGCAGTGAGTGGGGGATTTTGGCAAAACTTAGTGTGTAAGCATAACAACCGTAATGATATTATTTAGCACACAATGGAGTAACAAAGGCACTTAAATGCTATGGTTAAGAGCGGTGCTAAGATTCTTGAATAGCAACTGAAAGAAAAAAATGTCACTATTCTCAAACCTCATATAGAAATATATTCATTTTACTCTTCTTCATTCAATTTTTCCTATGGTAGAATTCTAGAATGGCTCCAGAAAAAATAATGGAATTAGCTTCTTTTGATGTTATTCTGCATTAGAGACTCTGGACATTGTTATCAATATCAGCTTTTTACCTATTTTCCTTTATTGTTAAGCAATGGCAAATGTATGTATTACATTAAAAAGGCTTCTGTTCATTTCCCATTCCACTTATTTTTCTGAGAACAGTGTCAGATTCTGAAGGCCTGTACAATGTACAGGAGATATATCTGTCTCTGAAATAGCAGGATAATATTAGGAAAATTGAGGCTAGAGAGTAATTTGCCGTAAATTATTTTACATGGTGTTACAACAGCTTCTTCTTAATGTAAAGGATTTTCTGGACTTGCAATGTTTTAACAAGAAGTTTTGGTTTTAAAACAAAAGAAAAATAAAACAGCTGGGGATTTTATAATACTGTATTGTAGCACTTCTTTAATGTCCCTCAAATTTTCAAGTATAATTCTAAATGCTCTCCAAAGCATACAATTACTGTTACACTGGATGAGCCCAAACCAGCTTGGCTTTGGGACAGGTGTACTATCTTTATCCTAAATCCATCAGCAGGTTGTTTCCTAACTACCATGGGAGCAGCACTTTGCTTCTGCAGACAGACCATGATTAGGGAATGGGAGACTCAAGAAAGGTCCAAAACACTGTGTGGGATTTTACCAGTCTAGTCAGCAAGCCATGGTGCCAAGGGTGTAATACAATATTATAACCATCTGTTGTCAAAGGCCGTTGTCAAAGGCCATTATCCCAGTGGCACCTGGACACCACTCACTCTCCTCATCATGGCAGCAGCATTGTCACCATGGTATGTGGATGACTAGCAGGAGTTGGAGCACAAGGGGGAGGTAGTAAAAGTGCAAGTAACACAAAAACGCTCTTGAAGTGTGGAGACCTTCTCCACTTCTGTGCTGTCTGCTGCTTGGTGCAAAAAGGGTTGCCATTAGAGGCTCCATATAATTGAGGCTAGTATAGCTGTTCCAAAGCCGTAAGCAACCTGGACTGTCTGAGACTGGTAACAGTGGGCCAAGTTCTCACAGATTTAGTGTGATATTTGCCTTATTTGGTAACTGAAAGTTTCTCGTGGTCACCACTAGAAATTTTATTTAGATTTTGCATTTATCCGCAGTGCTCATAATGCTTCTTTTTTGGGTTTTTTTTTTTTTTTTTTCTTTTTTCCCATCAGTAGGATTAAAGTTGGTAAAGCTACAATTTTTCTTTAACACCTATGTGAAGGAATACAAGGATGATTCTTACAGAGATGTCCTCCATCTGTTCCTTTTCTATTAGTTGTGATGTGGTGGAAGTGATAGACCTTTCAGAAAAGAAAGCTATTCCTATTGCTATTGAATAAGACAGAAATCAGGTAAAGGAATATGAGACATAAGATTGAAATCTAGTTTGACAAGGAAGCTTGAAGATAAAAATGTGGTGGAAGTGGAAACAAATAATATCCTATGGACTGTGAGGAACAGGAGAGGAAAAAGTTATCCAAGACACTGAACAAATGTGGGAGAACATGAGTTGAATATGTGTGATAGGAAACTGTAGTGACAAGATGGACCCATGGCTATAGGACAAAGGGGGCCTGCAGCAGAAGGGCAGTAGGAATGGCAGCTCACAGCATCACATGGGACAGAAGAAAGTAAATAGAGACTTGCAATGCTAGCCAATAGGGATGAATTTTGGGCTCATAAAGAAAATGCACAGATCAGATTTATTAAAAGCTAGCAACTAATTATTTTTCAAGTCGTATATGAATTCATTTTCTAGAGGAGGGAAAAGATTTAAAGGGTAAAATAGTTTCAAACACTGAATATGGATACTTGAAATACTGGTAATATCTTAACATTTGAGTATTTCTACATCTGAAGAGTCTTTGAATTTAAGCTGGTAAATAACATGGATTTGAGCCACTCTGACCACTTTCTGTGGGGATAATCTGCAGGTCAATAAAGAAGTAAAGTTAGGGACTACTTGGTTCCTTATTACATAGAATTAAAAACTGGGGGGTGGGGGAGGGATGCCTTTTCATTTTCTTTTTTTCTCCTCCCCTCCCCCCCCCCCCCCCGCCTCTCTGTTGCCACCAATATCAACTTTGTTGTAGCCTACATGAGCTTCTACATGCCTGGTTTGTGACTGGGAGCAATACTGGTACAAGAGACCTGAAATGGGGAAAGAACTGACAAGCCTTATAATACCACCAGTCCTGCCGTATTACATGAATGTGAAGACTGAGTTGCCTTGGTTTGATGTTATGTTTTTTAATATTTTTATGATATATAATATATTATAAAATATTTTTTTAATATTTAATTAAAAAACCAAGAAGCCAACCACAACAAACCCAACATAAGTTACTGTGCACTGGCAGCAGACAGGAAGAGGTGTGGTGGCTAATCCCATTTAGGACCAAAATGACTATTGGTGCAACAGTGATAGCAATGGAATAATCCAGTTTGCTGGATAGGTCACTGTCAGCTCTGAACTTATGCAGGCTAAAAGAGAGCAGTGAGGCCAAAAGAGCTTGGGTACACCAAACCCATCCAAAAGGAGAGTGACCTTTCTAGGTGGGACAAGAAGAGCATGTGGGAAGTGAGATATTGTTGGGTGGGCTACTGGGGTTGATGAAGCAGAGGAGACCATGCAGATAGCAGATATATTGAGTCATCCAAAGGCAACTGAGCTGGGTAAGTTAAAACTTACAGAACTATCAGAGGAACAATGCATATAAACTTCAGAGGAGAAAGAGAGAGAAGTCTGCAGAAAGGACTTGGAAATGACAGAGCAGAAGGAGGGGGGAATGATGAAAAAGCTGGAGGGAATAAAGAATAAAGGAGGGTCTCAGAAAAGGGTTAGATGTGGGGAAAGATACAAGAGAGAAGACATGAGAAGTTCAGTTGACAAAGTTGTAGGAAAATGGCAATATCTGATAGAAAAAATCTTGTGATTAAAACACTAGGGTTAGATTCGTTTAACCCTGTTAAAGGAGATATTAAATGGTTGTCACGTAGCATACCTTGAAGTGGTTGCATTTGTCATGTCTGCTCAGAAAATCTCGCCAAAACAGTTTCCTTTTTTATTTCCTTTTTACAGTGCTACTGAATTGCCTGGAAAAGAGGTATTGTGATTAGGGAAGAGGCTATGCCTGTAGTCCTTGCAACACTTATCTGCTTTGACATACCATGATGATTAAGTTGTCCCTTTGACAGTTCTTATCAGTTGGGGCTACTTTTGAAGGCCACTTTAAAACTTCAGCTATGGAGCATCAAGCTGTTGCCCACGGCAAGGTGATGCGAGTATGCAAAATCTAAGATGATGTATTCAAGTCTTCACTTTCTTAAAGGTGTCACTTCAAGGTGATGATTATAGTTTTTAAAAGGGGGATATTTCTGAAAAGTAGTTATTTTAGAGATAGTCTGTCATGTCGACTAACCTGAGCAAAGAGCAGTCTGCTGTCTCCAGGACAGCTTGAAAGGCTCTCTCATGAGTAGTCAGAATTTGTGTTCCTTGTCAAATATCAGAGCCCACACCTCCAAGGCATGCAGGCATATATATTTAATCATCTTCCTTTTCACTTGATCTTTGGTTCTTTTTTGGTTTTTATAATCCTGAAGCACTTGCTTGAGAAGGTCTGACAGGTCTGGAACAAAATTAAGAAATTCTGCCTCTCTAATTCTCCTTCTAACAAAAACCTGTTAAAGGAAAATCAATTTAGCTATATGCCAGTGTTCTCAGTTTGTTTCTCATGTTCAGTTTCAGGTAATCCAAGCAGATCTTTTCTTACACCTGCTTCCAAACCACATCTTTTTGCATTGTAACATTTCCCACATTTCCAATTCTAGAATAATCTCCTCCCTCCCCATCCCCTAGAAAATGAAAACAAGAAACTGTTGAGTAGAATTGGAACATGAAGGAAAAAAACCCCACAAACAAGTGCCTTCATTCTCCTGCTGAAATACTTTCCATTTCCTACAGGCTCTCTAGATTTCCTCTGGTGTACAGGCTTTCAGAGTTTCTTTTCCATTCACTGTATTAACTTTGCTTTTTCACATGTTATTATTTTTATCAGCATGTGTAACATGCATTTCCCGCTTTATGATGGCAGTAAATATAAATGCAGAAATTATACACTCAGATGAATTAAGAGACATTAATCCTAGCAGGTCCTGAACCAGCCAGTAATCATTCCTACGTATCGTCTGTTATAGCCCTGTGTACCCACAGTACATTTCCACATCACACAGGTGGAAGTGTGAAGTTGAGGCTCATTTAACAGTATGAATTTTCCCAATGTATCACAATTACAGGAACACCTGTGCTTCATAACTTTCTGCTGATCCACTGTGAAAATTCACAGTGTGTTTAGTAACTGAACCATCAATATGCTTTGTCTCCTACAGCGTGTGGATTGGGATGGCTGTTTTAGTTCCTCCTTTTTAAAAACAAAATACCCAAACCAACCTCAAAAACCAAACACCACCCCTTCCCTTCCACTGCCTCCTCTCCCCCCCCAAAAAAGCCAATACAAAAACCAACTAAAACAACCCAAAAGCCAAACATGAAAATGTAGCTGATGCTTGTGTTGTGGGCTGTGCTTACTCTTCCCCACCATCGCAGATCTTTATTATGGACGATTTTTAGTCTGCCCTCACCAAAGCTTGGCAGATCCCAGTCTGGGAAATGCAATACCTTTCTGTTTTGACTTCCTTTCACTGCCGGAGTAAGGCACCAAGACCATTTTGTGCTCATGACTCATTGCTTTCTTGAATGTGTGTCAAATTCATGTCATATAAGTCAGGCACCTTTAATAGACACTACACACGGCTCTGCTAGACTGTCCTGCAGAGCAGCCACAACCCTGTGCCAAGGGATCATCTTGGCCTGTTCTTGGCATGGTTTGTGCCCACTCGGCCTGCTTAGCTTGGCTTAGCTAATTTCTACGAGCCTACTCAAGTTTCCTCGGTCGATGGGAAAAACCTGTCATTGTATGATAGCATTTAAAGTACTGCTTGAATAGAAGAGGTTTTGGTGAAAGATTTTACATAGAACTATTATAATCCCATATATTATCCTATTTTCTATTTTATTCTGTTATATAAAAAAATATTTACTCTGTTTGTAGCACTGTTGCGCAGACAAGAGTCTGAGTCTTGGGAGGTATGTTTCCACCATGACTATGTCTCCTGTCTCACCTACATAGCCGGGTTTCCCATCCATGGGAAACAAACTCTCTGGAGAAGGAAGAAGATAAATTCATACCTGGTTCTCGTCCCATGGTGGAGTTAGGATGTGTCTAGACTGAAGTCTTGGACATTCTTTCAAGCCACAGAGTTTAAAGATAACCTAGGTTAATCTCATCAGCTTTCAGTGAGAATTGGGCGTTTGTGTCTCCTCTGATGTGCCACTCTTGAAAACAAGTCTTAGGTTTATGCATCACTTGAAAGTTTGTGATATTGGGTAAAAAAAATCCCTTAAGAGTTGTCACATTTATATCACTATGCTTTTGTGAATTGTTATTAGTCTTTGTGTTATATCTCCATTTTTTTTTTTGGTGTTTCATCTAGATAGGAGCTCAACTCTTTATTTAGCCCATTTGCAAATCCTCATGATACCCATGTTCTGATGAGCCAAGCTCTCCGCTTTTCCTGCCCTAGTCTCCATGAGGTTTCTATCATCACCAAGACTGTGGATTCCTGAGTTATTTTCCCGGATCTTTTATGCATAGTCCCTGTATAGTTCTGTCCTTGGATGAACTTGGGGAGGTAGGTACCCCTATTTTCCCTTCTCTGTGAGGTAGAATACTACATATGCTCTGTCACAGGTGTGTAGTAAGGTCTACAAATTAATGTGCTTTGAGGTCCTTGGATTAAATACCATATAAGTGAAAAATAGTTGAAAGTCTTTTTAGTGTCCCAGTGGGTGTGACATTCTTTTCTGCTCCCAGAAAGAGATTTGCATTCTGTAAATCTCATATTTCCAGAATTAGGAGTGTCAGATGTGCATTCTTGGGGCCTTCTGACTCAGATTAACCCTGGAGCACAAAAATCTGGTTGTGTAGTTGCAGTACCAGAACAAAAATATACTTACCTTGGCCTAACATTGAATATAGGAGGCTTTTATATAGAATACTGAAAAGGGGATGTTGAATGTGTCTATAAAATAAATGTAGAAAGACTTTGTACTACAAGGATAGATGCTGCAATCAGAGTCAGAAAAAAGAATTGTAATTCAAGGTAAATTCACTGATCTGAAGATCAGGAAGATTTGTGGGGAAAAAGATAATTTTTTTAGGAAAGAAAAAGACCTTTCTGATTACAGGAATACAAGACAATAACTGAAAACTCTAGTAAGGAGATGTAACAAACATATAAAAGGTATTTTATGGCATAACTTTCCACTTACTACATTGCTAGTGGAAGATGTGGAAGTTGAAAAATGAGAAGGTATCCTGTGTCTGAGCGATGATAAAGTTTGCTGGGACTAAAAGCCATGAAGCCATGAAAAAGTATTTGTCCTTCTTGTCTGTGCTTAGACCAGTGGTGATAGAGAAGCCAAAGCAGTCATTGAAGGCAGATTGCATAACCTGAAAGAAGTAATTTCTGATGAGATGTTCAAGAGCAAATATAGCAAAAAAAAGTCTCGTATGTATACTTGCTATGTTCTTGCCATTTGGAAATGTAATATGCCCCATCCCTGGAAGCGCTCAAGGCCACGTTGGATGGGGCTTTGAGCAAACTGGTCTAATCAAAGGTGTCCCTGCCTGTGGCAGAGGGGTTAGAACTATGTGACCTTTAAAGTCCCTTCTATGATCTTCACAAGAGAGGTTTGGAGATATGGCTTTTGTTGATTTCTTTCTTAGCAAGGGTGGAGTTATTTCTGAGACGTGTGACTATTTCACAGCAGTGAAAAATATATTTCTCTGAATATGTTTACAATGCTAAATAATGAGAACTGGATTCCAGCAATAAATCACTGTTTTAATTTAATTCAGTTTATAAAGTCTCATACTTGAAGTTGTAGCTGAACATTCAGTCAGCATGGCGAACAGTTGATTTCAGCAGTGATTTAATTCATGTCAAAGGAGGCTGAACCTGAGTGTGATGTGAAACTGACTGCTGTTTGGAGTGATTGTTTGTTCATGAACACACTCCTGTTACTACATGCACAAAAAAAGAAGGAAAGGAAATAAAACAGAAGAACACTTAACATTCCTAAAGTAGTTACTCAAATTTCTCTGCAAACAATGTAAAGTAACAACCTAATAATTTTGTATCTTAATCATGTTCAGTAAAGAAGTCCTTTAGATAATTGGCACTGCCTCTGTACTAGGCCAAACTTTCTTTTAAGTTACTAATACTCACAAAAGGTTTACATTATAAGGAGCTGCTTTGGAGATGTGCAGATTTAGTTTGTAAGTACAAAGTGAACATGCAAATTGCCTTATCTTGTGGGATTCACAAACAACCATCATTCAGATTGATTTAATACATAGCTTTTTATCTTTAAAAGTGTTAATTAGAAAATAGGGACAGTTCTCTGAGCACTTAAGAGTAATAAATAGATCAAAACAGCATCCATGCTTCTATGATGGAACTTCTGAAGACTTTATAAAGGGATTAAACCAATTGTCAAAAAGACCACAGTATACATATTTAATAGGGCTACCAAGCTACAATTACGTTTTTAGGACTCTATTTGCTAAGCTTTTAAACACTCATTATACAATTAAAGAAAAAAAAAGGGGGGTGGGGAGGGCAGGGGAAGAGATTTTCAGAACTTTATCACATGGCTTGGGCTTGCTATGCCAGCAACCTCTGTTCCAGGTCCAGAGTGACACAGCTGTGTCTAAGATACCTGGTTTTCATCTGGCATCAGAGGTCATTCAACCATCTGAGAAAAAGACCTTATGTAGTTTGGTCCTCTGCTTTTTCTCTGCTGCAGCAGCATGTGTGGGGAGAGGGGAGATGCCTGCTGTGCCTGCATAGTGCTGTCTGACACCTGCTTATGTGGTCTCACCGCGGGCACTGTGCCAAGATGTAATACCTATGGGTACTACCAATGGATATCCTTGACCTAGTGTATAACTAAAAGATCATTCTTTCTGAGACTTAGAGATCTCTGTCTATTTAGTCACATCAATAGCGTTCATGTAATCAATAATTTCCTGTAATTCCAATAGTACATTTATTTTGTGTATTTATTTCTGTAAAGAGAGTTGGGTTTGTTCAGCCTGGAGAAGAGAAGGCTCTGGGAAGACCTTAGAGCAGCTTCCAGTGCCTAAAGAGGCCAACAAGAAAGCTGGATAGAGAGGGACTTTTTACAAGGGCATATGGTGATAGGACAAGGGGGAATGGCTTTAAACTGACAAAGGCTGCATTTAAATTAGATATAAGGAAGAAATTCTTTATTGTGTGGGTGGTGAGGCACTGACACAAGTTGCTCAGTGAAGCTGTGGCTGCGTCATCCCTGAAAGTGTTCAAGGCCAGGTTGGATGGGGCTTTGAGCAACCTGGTCTAGTGGAAGATATCCCTGCATTTGGCAGTGGGGCTGGAACTAGATTAACTTTAACATTTCTTCCAGCCCAAACCATTCTATGATTCCAGTCATTGCCCAACAAGTTCACACTGAATGAGATCAAAGCCATCAGCTATAATAAGTTGCAAGCTGATTATATATCAACAAGTATAATGGGATGAAAGTCAACTTGTTAAGAATACAATAAATAAAACAGATCTGATAAAAAGTGAGAGAAACTGGTAAGGTCTTGAAATGTGCTCAGGAGGTGATTAGTGTGAAGGACTAGAGGAAGAATTAATTTCAGCACCCATGGTCATCTTCTGAGAGTCTCACCTAAAATACGGGTCTTGAGGGATTTTCATGGATTCAGTGGGGCCAGACTTTCACCCCATGAGAGAACAGCTGTAATACTCCTTTTCCTACTGCAATTTCCACATCATACCTATCAGCAGCATATAAAGTGCATTACAGCAATGAAATAAAACCCTCTCTTTTGTCTCTCAACCCTAGTAATGATTTTGAATGTCTAGGTTTTCTTTTTGCTGCTTAGTTCAATATATGTGCATGTAAGTACCTATGAGCAGTAGTTTCACCAAGCTGCTATTATTTGCATAAAACACATAATATTGTGCTTATGAGAGCTTCATGTTCATCTGGACAGCTTCAGATAGGGGAAAGTCTCATGAAGAATTGGTTCTGTGATGCAAATGGAAGGAAAGTTTCTCCATCTTCTATTTGCCATTTTGCTGTCAGAGTGCAAGAAGGCACCAGCCCAGTTCCTACAGTGGTGATGAGAGGGGTGGAGCAGGCTGAGGAAAGCAGTCTACAGAATTTATCTACATTTGCTCAGCCCACATCACATCAGATGTGCATTTTTCTCTGCAGCTTGTTTGATAAAGCCTGAATTGGGTCAAATCAGAACTAATAAATTAAGTCTTAGTATGTACTCATGTTACTACTTTGCTTTAAAACTTATACTAATACCACCTTAAGAAAATAGATATGACCCTTTTATATTTTAATGCAAACATCTACAGTTTGGAAAGAAGCTGCAAATATATGCTGAGAGCAATTAGGAGAACAGGTTATTTCCCAGATTTTAAAGAGTATCTGGTATTTTTCATGAAAAGCTGCCTGTGTTTTATGACTGTTGTTGCATTTAAAATTTTTAAAGTTTCATCAGGATAAAATATGCATTTAACCTCTTTTGCTTGGGCAGTGGTAAGAACAGAAATATTGGTTAGCAGTGCTTAACTGAGCTTTGGATATGCTCTTGGAAGGAGCCTTCACAGCCTCTCTGGGCTTCTGTTTTAGCGCTGCATCACTCTCCTCATGACAAAGTTTTTCCTAGTGTGTGATCTGAACCTCCCAAGTTACAATTTATGGTTGTGCCCCTTGGTCTGTTTATTGCCCCTACAGAGAAGCGTTTGCTCCATAATCTTTGGAAGTCATGGTTTGAGCTACTATTGCATTTTCCCCTAGTGTCCTCTTCAATACATAAAACAGACCCAGCTTCCCCAAGATCTCCTTGTTGATCATGTTCTCCAGGCATCTGATGACCATAGTTGCCTCTTCTGGACCTTCTCTTATTTCTCTATGTCCTTCTTGCCCTGGAGGCCCAGACTGGGTGGAACATAAAAGTGGCCTCACCATCCTGAGCAGAAAGGGTTGATAACCTCCCTCTATCTGCTGTCATGCAGCAGATGTAGATCACTGTGTGGATTGCCTATGGGCTACTCCTACAAAGTGAGGAGGAAGGTGAACAGGTAGAGTGGGATTTCTTCACTAGTTCTGTTAATTTTTTGTGCCATTATGGCCCTGGGGGACCCTGTAGCGGATAAGCACTGGTTCTGCTAGTTGCTGTACAAGCACAGAAGAAAATGTCAGTTGCTGCTGTGAAGAGCTCAGTCTGCACATGTCACAGGAGGCAACAGATGGTACAGGCTGACGAGATAGTATGAGAGGAAATGAGACAATATTTATAAACATGATAGACAGCAGTCTCAGTACATGAGTAGCCAAGACATTGTCAAGGTTTTTTGCGGCATCACAGGAGGGGTTTTGGAGCTGAGCAGAGAAGTGGTTTTGCAGCTGCTTGCAGGAAGATGCTCCCAGATGTGAGAGAGATCATGGAGGTGCTTGAGAGAGCAGAATTTTCGTTGAAATTTGAGTAATTAAGCATTGTCGTGGTTTGAGCCCAGCCGGTAACTCGGAACCATGCAGCCACTTGCTCACTCCCCCCCGCTTCTTCCTCCCCCTGCTCCCGGAGGGATGGGGAGGAGAATCAGAAGAATGTAACTCCCACGAGTTGGGATAAGAACAGTCCAGTAACTAAGGTATAATACAAAACCACTGCTGCTACCACCAATGATAATAATGATAAGGAAAATAACAAGGGAAGAGGATACAATTGCTCACTACCCGCTGACCGATACCCAGCCCAACCTGAGCAGTGATCTGGGCCTTCCGGGTAACTCCCGGTTTATATACTGGGCATGACGTGCCATGGTATGGAATACCCCTTTGGCTAGTTTGGGTCAGGTGTCCTGTCTCTTCTTCCTCCTGGCTTCCCCTCCTCCCTGGCAAAGCATGAAACTGAGAAAGGCCTTGGTTGGAGTAAACATTACTTAGCAACAGCTAAAAACATTGGTGTTATCAGTGTTGTTCCCAGGCTGAAAGTTAAAAACCACAGCACTGCACCAGCTACTAAGAAGGAGAAAAATGACTGCTATAGCTAAACCCAGGACAGTATCCACTCATTCCATACCATTCATGTCATGCTCAGATCCCACATCTCTCAACACACCATCGCCCCTGTCCCATATATACACATATATATACACCCACACCCACACACGAAGAGAAAGATATCATTCCCTAGTCCATGGACCAATCCCTATAAAATTGCTGAACTCATCCAGTCCGTGATGTCAGGCTCCATCTCTTGTAATAGTCTTTCGGGACAGGAGGGACAGTGTGTAGTGTTGGGTTGTTGCCTGCTGATGACACCGCCAAACTCATCTGGTCACTGCTGAGCTTGTCTGGTTTCCTCAAAATTCATTCTTTGTTGAGGTGATGATTGGTGGGAAGTCAGGGTCAGTTGCTGCCTACCGGAAGGTATCTAGCTGGTGGGCTATAAAACTGTTATAGAGCAGGCAACAGCATACAATTGAGTTCATTGGCTGTTTTCCCCCAAAATCAAATCCCCTTGAGGTACACATCGGACTTCCCCATCTTCCTGCATTACCCACCAAGTATATCCAGGTCCCTGAGCAAAAGCAACCCCACAAGTGGGTTTGCCTTTACCTGAAGCAGGAATAACCCAGACTGTCTTCCCCAACAAATTCTTTATGTGCACCACAGGAACTTTATCCCCCTCTACAGTACGTAAAAGTTCTGATTGGGCTGGGCCAGCCCTGTTGGTAGATCCCCTAATGTTGACCAACCAGGTGGCTTTTGGTAAATGTGTATCCCAGTGTTTGAAAGTCCCGCCACCCATTGCTCTCTGTGTAGTTTTTAACAGCCCATTGTACCGTTCGATTTTCCCAGAGGCTGGTGCATGGTAGGGGATGTGATCTACCCACTCAATGACATGCTCTTTGGCCCAAGTGTCTATAAGGTTGTTCCGGAAATGAGTCCCATTGTCTGACTCAATTCTCTCTGGGGTGCCGTGTCACCACAAGACTTGTTTCTCAAGGCCCAGGATAGTGTTCCGGGCAGTGGCATGGGGCACAGCGTATGTTTCCAGCCAGCTGGTGGTTGCTTCCACCATGGTAAGCACATAACGCCTGCCTTGGCAGGTCGGTGGGAGTGTGATATAGTCAATCTGCCAGGCCTCCCCATACTTGTACTCAGCCATCGTCCTCCATACCAGAGAGGCTTTAGCCGTTTGGCTTGCTTAATTGCAGCACGTTTCACATTCGTGAATAACCTGGGCAATAGTGTCCATTGTTAAGTCCACGCCTCGATCATCAAGCCCATCTATATGTTGCATCTCTGCCTTGATGGCCTGAGGTGTCATGGGCCCACCGGGCTAAAAATAATTCACTCTTACGTTGCCAATCTAAGTCCATCTGAGCCACTTCAATCTTAGCAGCTGTATCCACTTGCTGGTTGTTCTGGTGTTCCTCACTGGCCCGACTCTTGGGTACATGAGCATCTACGTGGCGTACCTTCACCACCAGGTTCTGCACCCGAGCAGCGATATCTTGCCACAATGCAGCAGCCCAGATGGGTTTACTTCTGCGTTGCCAGTTGCTCTGCTTCCATTGCTGCATCCACCCCCACAGGGCATTTGCCACCATCCATGAATCAGTGTAGAGATAAAGTACTGGCCATTTTTCTCGTTCAGCAATGTCCAAGGCCAGTTGGATGGCTTTCACCTCTGCAACTGACTCGATTCACCCTCTCCTTCAGCAGTTTCTGCAACTTGTCGCAGGGGACTCCACACAGCTGCCTTCCATCTCCGATGCTTTCCCACAATACGGCAGGAGCCATCAGTAAACAAGGCATGTTGCTTTTCACTCTCTGACAGTTCATTATATGGTGGGGCCTCTTCAGCACACATCACCTCCTCTTCTGGTGACAACCCAAAATCTTTGCCCTCTGGCCAGTCCATGATGACTTCTAGAATTCCTGGATGACTGGGATTTCCTATTCGAGCTCGTTGTGTAATTAGTGCGGCCCACTTACTCTGCATGATGTGTAGAGGAGACCCTGCCTTTGAACATCCAGCCCAGCACAGGCAACTGGGGTGCCAGGAGGAGCTGTGCTTCAGTTCCAATCACTTCTGAAGCAGCTCGAACCCCTTCATAGGCTGCCAGTATCTCTTTTTCAGTGGGAGTATAGCTGGCCTCGGATCCTTTATATCCCCGACTCCAAAAGCCAAGGGGTCGACCTTGAGTCTCCCCTGGAGCTTTCTGCCAGAGGCTGCAGGTAGGACCATTCTCCCTGGCTGCAGTATAGAGCACATTTTTCACATCTGGCCCAGTCCGGACTGGTACAAGGGCTACTGCATGAACTATTTCTCGTTTAATTTGTTCAAAGGCTTGTTGTTGCTCAGGGCCCCATTTGAAATCATTCTTCTTCCGGGTCACGTGATAGAGAGGGCTTACAATCAGACTGTAATTTGGGATGTGCATTCTCCAGAACCCCACAACACCTAAGAAAGCTTGTGTTTCTTTCTTGTTAGTTGGTGGAGACATTGCTGTTATCTTGTTGATCACATCTGTAGGGATCTGGCAACACCCATCTTGCCATTTTATTCCCAAAAATTGAATCTCCTGTGCAGGTCCCTTGACCTTACTCCATTTTATGGCAAAACCGGCCTTCAGCAGGATTTGGATTATCTTCCTCCCTTTCTCAAAAACTTCTTCCTCTGTATCACCCCACACAACGATGTCATTAATGTATTGCAGGTGTTCTGGAGCTTGCCCCTGTTCCAGTGCAGTCTGGATCGATCCATGGCAGATGGTAGGGCTATGTTTCCACCCCTGGGGCAGTCGGTTCCAAGTGTACTGGACGCCCCTCCAAGTGAAAGCAAACTGGCCTGCATTCTTCTGCCAAAGGGATTGAGAAAAACGCATTGGCAATATCAATTGTGGCATACCACTTGGCTGCCTTTGGCTCCAGTTCGTATTGAAGTTCTAGTATGTCCGGTACAGCAGCACTCAATGGTGGTGTGACTTCGTTCAGGCCACGATAGTCTACTGTTAATCTCCACTCTCCATTAGACTTTTGCACTGGCCATATGGGGCTATTAAAGGGTGAGTGGGTCCTGCTGATCACTCCTTGGCTCTCCAGTCTATGGATCAGCTTATGGGTGGGAATCAAGGAGTCTCGGTTGGTGCGATGCTGCTGCCGGTGCACTGTTGTGGTCGCAATTGGCACTTCTTGTTGTTCGACCTTCAGCAACCCCACAACAGAAGGATCCTCTGAGAGACCGGGCAAGGTGGACAGCTGCTTAATTTCTTCTGTTTCCAAGGCAGCGATACCAAAAGCCCATCTATACCCTTTTGGGTCTTTGAAGTACCCTCTCCTGAGATAGTCTATTCCAAGGATGCATGGAGCCCCTGGACCAGTCACAATGGGGTGCTTTTGCCACTTCCTCCCAGTCAGGCTGATTTCAGCTTCAGTACAGTTAACGCTTGGGATCCTCCTGTCACTCCAGAAATATAAATGGGTTCCACCCCTTGATACCTTGATGGCATCAGAGTACACTGTGCACCGGTATCTACTAGAGCCTTATACTTCTGTGGGACTGATGTGCCAGGCCATCTGATCCGCACAGCCCAGTACACCTGATTATCCCTCTCCTCCACCTGGCTAGAGGCAGGGCCCCTCTAATAGTTATCACAAGATTGTCCTCTTATGTCTTGTAGAAAGGGATTAGTATTCCTTATCACAGGAGCTGGAGTAAAATCAGCTCTTTCACTCCATCTGGGAAACTGCTCGCCAGAGACTGGAGCAGCAGCTTTCTTGGGAGGATCATCCTTGACCATTGTTCTCCTCTTTAGTTCACGCATCCGTTGCTCCAGAACTGAGGTAGGTTTTCCAGCCCACTTTCTCATGTCTTCTCCGTGATCCCTCAGGTAAAACCATAGGGTAGCCCGTGGCGTGTACCTCCTATATTTTTTTTCTCGAGCAGTAGGGCGCCTTCTGTTAATAGTTGAGACATGGGTTGGTACATGTGGGGAACTGGATAGATTGGATAAATTGTCTCTCAATTGTTTGAACTCCTGGGACAGTTTTTCCACAGCTGAAATGATGGAAGGGGTGAGATTGTCTTCGAACTCTCGGAGTTGACGAATCAGGTAATCCACTGTTGGTGGTGCTATGTCATTCCAGGTCATTGATGCCAATGAGTGGGCATATGATGATCGTGCACTCCATGTAAGTTTCCGCCACATGGGTCGTGTACGTTCGACTTCATCTGGATCTACGGATGTGTTCCTGGCATCCGGCCTATGATAGATCATCTCTAGAATGGCTGATTCCCTCAGGGACTGGATGCCTTTCTCTATCGTGGTCCAGTTGGCTGAGCGACTCATAATATTGTCTTTGTAGGGATACCTTTCCTTCACAGCTGCCAGCAGCTGCCTCCAAAGGCTGAGGGCTCGCTTCTCTCTTGCAATCGCTTTGTCAATTCCTCCTTCCCTAGCAAGTGATCCCAGCTGCTTGGCTTCCCTACCTTCTAGTTCGTGACCGTCGGCCCCATTGTCCCAGCACCGGAGCAACCAGTGTTTGCTCCCCTGGAAGACGGGTGAAATCTTTTCGCATATTCCGCAGCTCGGTTGAGGTCCGGGGTCGAGAAGTCACTTCTTCTTCTTCTTCCTCTTCCTCTGATTCACGTAGTAGTAACTCTTGTTCAGATCCTGTTCCGTGTAGTAATTGCACTGGGACTTCATCTTTCTTCACTGCAGGGGTTGCTCTTTGTGCCTCTCGTTTGCTTTTGCTTACAGGGGCAACAGACATTGTCACAAACTGGCCATTTGGTTTAGCTGCAGTGTTTGTCACTGTGGTTGGAGTGGCTGCAGTGTCTGCCACTAGGGTTGGAGTGGCTGCATTGTCTGTTGCTGGGGTTGGTGCAGCTGTTGTGCTTGGGGGTTGAGTAACACCAACAGCTGCATTGACTGTTGCTGTCAGGGTTTGAGTAGCTGCTGTGCTTGTCACTGGGGTTGGTGTAGCTGCTGTACTTGGAGTAGCTGCGTTGTCTGTTGTGGTCAGGGTTTGAGTAGCTGCTGTGCTTATAGTTGGCGTAGCTGCATTGTCTGTTGCTTTGCCATCAGATCCAGAGACATTTTTTTCCCTTTGAAGGTTAGTGTTGAGCAGGGCTCTGTAGGCGTAGGTCAAGCCCCAGCACGTTGCCATGATGTGTCCCTCTCTGGTATAACCAGGACGACAGCACACCTCGTTTAAGTGTTTTACTAGTTTTTCCAGATGTTGCACTTGTTCAATGGTGAAGTTCCAAAGCACTGGAGGGGCCCGCTGGCCTAGATACTTGCACATACTATGCCACACACCCTGCCACTCATGACTGTCCAGCCTCAGGGAAAATCTATTAGTGGTCCTCCTATACCGTCGTCTAACCCTAGACCAGATTTGAACCCGATACTGCTTAACTTTCGAGATCAGATGAAATAGGGTGTTCCCAGGGCGGGATGGCTGTGGGTAAAACACACTCCGTATATTTGCCAACATGCTGATTCCCAGCACAATCAGCGGGCAGGTCTCAAGTGTATTCAAAGGCCATCCAAAACCTTCAGAACTCTCAAATGCTGTTGTAAATAGGCTGGTGGGGGAGTGGGGGGTGTAAGGGAATGCCTCCTTCGTAGGTTAACCACCCAAGGAGAAAAAAAAAGATATGCAATTGCTAAAAAATTTCATTATATACCTCCCAAAGTATAGAGGTGATGGCCACACCGGAAGCGCAAACCAGACCGGTTTCATGATCAATGAGTCTATTGTTTTACAAGTCATTACCATGAAGTACAGTGAAACAATAACCTTAGCTCAGGCCCCCCAGCCAATAAACACTAAAACAGCAAATACTGGCTGTAAGTAAGGTACAACATGCTGAAACTCTAAGATCAAGCGCAACAACTCTGAGAGCCAATAAATCAACATTGTGACGAGTAGTAACAATGAATACTTATCACAAATATGATTAGACACACTCTGGTCAGATCTGTCGTTATCTCAACCCTTCGTGCCCCACGTTGGGCGCCACAAAAAAAACTGTCGTGGTTTGACCCCAGCCAGTAACTTGGAACCACGCAGCCACTCGCTCACTCCCCCCCGCTTCTTCCTCCCCCTGCTCCCAGAGGGAGGGGGAAGAGAATCAAAAGAATGTAACTCCCACGGGTTGGGATAAGAGCAGTCCAGTAACTAAGGTATAATACAAAAGCACTACTACTACCACCAATGATAATAATGATAAGGAAAACAACAAGGGGAGAGGATACAATTGCTCACTACCCGCTGACCAATACCAAGCCCGACCCGAGCAGTGATCTGGGCCTTCCGGGTAACTCCCCCCGGTTTATATACTGGGCATGATGTGCCATGGTATGGAATACCCCTTTGGCTAGTTTGGGTCAGGTGTTCTGTCTCTTCTTCCTCCTGGCTTCCCCTCCTCCCTGGCAAAGCATGAAACTGAGAAAGGCCTTGGTAGGAGTAAACATTACTTAGCAACAGCTAAAAACATTGGTGTTATCAGTGTTGTTCCCAGGCTGAAAGTTAAAAACCACAGCACTGCACCAGCTACTAAGAAGGAGAAAAATGACTGCTATAGCTGAACCCAGGACAAGCATATTCATCAGAGTGGAGCTTGATAAACTTCTGACTTCAGGATTGCTGGGGATCATGGGCGGATGGGTTCAGTGACCCAACAGGTCCCTCCTGGTCACATTTCAGAATTTTTCAAGGGGTTTTCAGTGCGTGTTTCTGAGAATGTGGAGAAAAAGGGAGCAGGAGAGAGAAAGCATAGAATCATAGAATCAACTAGATTGGAAAAGAACTTTAAGATTATCAAGTCCAACCATTACGTCAGGACTGCCAAGTCCACCACTAAACCATGTCACTGAGGGCCTCATTTACACAGTTTTTGAACACTTCCAGGGATGGTGATTCCACCACTTCCCTGGGCAGCCTGCTCCAGTGCCTGATCACCCTCTCTGTGAAGAAATTCTTCCCAATATCCAACCTAAACCTCCCCTGGTGCAGCTTGAGGCCGTTACCTCTCTCCCTATCACTTGTTACTTGAGAGAAGAGACTAATCCCCACCTCACAATAACCTCCTTTCAGGTAGTTGTAGAGAGCAATAAGGTCCCCCCTGAGCCTTCTCCTAACTAAACAACCCCAGCTGCCTCAGCTGTTCCTCATAAGACTTGTTCTCCAGACCCTTCACCAGCTTCATTGCCCTTTTCTGAACACCCTCCAGTACCTCTGTCTTTCTTGTAGTGAGGAGCCCAGAACTGAACACAGGATTCGAGGTGCGGCCTCACCAGTGCCCAGTACAGGGGGATGATCACTGCCCTGGCCCTGCTGGACACACTATTGCTGATACAAGCCAGGATGCCATTGGCCGCCTTGGCTGCCTGGGCACAAGCTGGCTTATGTTCAGTGGCTGTCAAGCAACACCCCCAGGTCCTTTTCCACTGAGCAGCTTTCCAGCCACTCTTCCCCAAGCCTGGAGCCTTGCATGGCCTCCCAAAGGCCACATCCAGGACCTGGCACTTTCCCTTGTTGAACCTCATACCACTGGCCACAGCCCATCGATCCAGCCTGGCCAGATCCCTCTGCAGAACCTCCCTATCCTTCAGCAGATCAACACTCCCAGCCAACTTGGTGTCATCTGCAAATTTACTGAGGGTGCACTTGATCCCCTCATCCGGATCATCAGTGAAGATATTAAACAACACTGGCCCTAACACCGAGCCCTGAGGGACACCAGTAGTGACTGGTTGCCAACTAGATGTGATGCCATTTACCACCAGACTTTGGACTCTGCCATCCAGCCAGTTTCCAACCCAGCAAACAATCCTCCTATCCAGGCCACGAAAGCCACTTTGTCCAGGAGAACACTGTGAGAGACAGGGTCAAATGCTTAAGTCCAAATAGACAATGTCCACAGCCTTTCCCTCATCAACCAGGTGGGTCACCTTATCGTGGAAGGAGATCAGGTTGGTCAAGCAGGACCTGCCCTTCATGACCCCATGCTGACTGAGCCTGATCCCTCCATTTTCCCTTACATGCTTTGTGATCTCACTTAGGATGATTTGCTCCATGACCTTCCCTGGCCCTGAGGTCAGGCTGATAGGCCTGTAGATTCCAGGGTCTTCCTTCCTGCCCTTTTTGTACAGAGGTATCACATTGGCCAACCTCCAATCCTCAGAGACCTACCTACTAGACCAGGACTGCTGATAAATCATGGAGAGTGGCTTGGTGAGCTCCTCTGCCAGCTCCTTCAGCACTCTTGCGTGTAACCCATTTGGCCCCATAGACTTGTGTATGTCTAAGTGGAGCAGGAGGTCACTAACCATTTCTCCCTGAATTATAGGGACTTCAATCAGCTCTCTATCTCTGTCATCTGTGGGGCAGTAGCTCCTTATTCAGCATCATTTGCAGGACTCAGTTGTGCAGTGGGGTAGCACATATGCCCTGGCCTTCCTCACCATACTGCAGCAGGGTCCAGCCTGTCTGGACAGTGTCATTATCACAAAATCTGTTTTGTCAACTGAATAGCATGGTGGTACTTTTAGACATGTAAAAATGCAACATCTGTGGTACAGTGTTGTATATGGTTGTGTTAAATGGGGTGGATTAACTTGCAAAAACCTGCATCCTAATTCTGATGTAAATGCGAATTGGGTATTATGTAGCTCTGACTTCGAAGCTCTCTAATGTTTATTTCAAAGTAATAATAGCCTCGATAATGTTCAAAGAGCTGTTTGGTTTGGATGTAAAATATATATTATATAAACTAGTTTTGTAGCTGTCTGTATACCTAACTTTTTCAACTTTTATGTCTGGAGTTCATTTTCTTAAGCTTTCTTTATCTCAGCTTCTGATCATGACTTTCTTTGCCAAGCTGGAGCTGTTTTCTTTCAGATTTGTTGCCTCCATTCATTCTAATGGAATGGGAGTAAGGTTCCTAACCTAATCGTTGTGGGTTTTTTTTTTTTTTTTGGTTTTTTTTTGTTTTTTTTCTGGGGGGTGAAAAGAAAAATGGGAAAATGCAGATAATAGTAGATGGAGGGGGTCTTTTCCATGTATGAGTTAGTTTTCCTGGTGTAGAATGTTAAATTTCTATCACATCAATACGAAATAACACGACCTAAGATCATGCATTAGAAGCTGAAAATGACTCATGAAAATAGAAATGCTAGTATATAGTAG
Source organism: Strigops habroptila (assembly GCF_004027225.2). Lineage (NCBI taxonomy): Eukaryota > Metazoa > Chordata > Aves > Psittaciformes > Psittacidae > Strigops > Strigops habroptila. The sequence continues at coordinate 46,249,462 of NC_044281.2, forward strand.
AGAACTTGCTGTCTGCACATTCATAGCATTAACCTTTATAGCACAAATTCCAGCTTACATGAGGTCTGTTTTTAATAAGATGAATCAATTCTACCCCACTTCAAAGGGCAGAAGTTGCTTGTTCATATTACTAGTCAACAACTCAACACCATTTTTACTAACACTGCAGAAACAGAGAAACCTAGCACGTTCTAATGAAAAGTGAACAATTGTTTGGAAACTTGATAGTGTGCTATAATACATTAGCTGAACAGTGGGCAGAAACTGTGTTAGGAGAATTGACTTTTACATGCAATACCTTTTGAGAGGTTGGGAGGAAGAAATACATCACTAAGTGGAACAAGAAACAGAACAGAAATATGTGGGACAGGAATTTTGACCAAAAGAGAAGATTAAATTATTTTTGGTAAGTTTTCAGATGAGAAACACCTACTTCTGGAAGCATTTTATAACCAGAACATTAAACAATTCTCCCATGATCACTGCTTCATATAATAGTGTTTTATTGCTTTGCATTTGTCTGAGTATCAGAATAATAGTAATGTTTCACAATTACATAATGCTATTAATCTCACAATAAATAAAAAGTGGGTGAATATTACAGGACTTTCCACTGACTTCAGAGGGCTTTGAGTTTCCTATCATTCCCTTTCACAAATCTCCTTTATTCCTTGCCCTTGTCTTCAGATGCTTTGTCCACCCTTAAAACAGTCAGAAGAAATGACATCACAGTTAGCAAAGACCAGTGAATAAAACTATGTGATAGCTAAATTCATCAATAAACCTTTTCAAACTCCTTTGTCACCCAGGAAACCGACCTGGAAACTGGACAGTAGGTGACTCAGGTAATTTCAGAACTGAAGGTTTGTTTAATTGATGTAAGCACAGAAATGAGCAATAAAATCATGCCTTGTTAACTTTTACACTGAATGCAGTTTATTTTACAGCATTCTTGTATTTTCTGTGCCCAACTTATGATGCGTTCTTGTGTTAGAAATGCATTTCGTGCATTGTTGCCGTCACTGAGGGAAGATGATGGTGTTGATGGTTAGATGGGTTGCACTAGGAACAGAGTGGTATGCTTGACCTTGGCTTAAACTTCCTTCCCTAATGATGTCATGTGTGAGGTCCTGCACTGCATTGTTGTACCCAGAAGTGGAGCAGAGGGAGAGGGCTCGTGGGGACCAGCTGGGTCACAACTGAAGAGCTGATAGCTGAGATGTGATCAGAAGCAGCTCCACAAACATTTCCTCTGGGAATCTGAAGATGCAACTGACATGTATCATTGCCTTGGTTAAGGGTTTAGAAATGTGTGGTTGGAAAAGTCAACATTCAGCCAAGCAGTTCAATCATACAGTCAAGAAATAAGTACTTGGAAATCTTGATATCCAATGTATTGTTACTAGGCTTCAGAGTTAATATCAAGAAAAATAAATATGCCATTACACCCTACAGTCTGCCAGGCCACACTTTTTGCAAGATGATGAAGATGGCCTTTTTTTCATATCTAGACCACTAGCAGGGTCTGCAGTTTAAGCTTTTAAGAGAAGTGAAGTTTCTAATTTATAATCCCCCTGCAAACTTCCGCAACAAATTCCAGCGTTACAGAATTGCAGAATTCACAGGGGCTCACACAGTTTTAGGTCACTTAGTTCAGGCAGCATTTAAATCTCCACTGAGTGTGGATAGCCATATCTAGTTACATTTCATCATGCCTCTGTGTCTGATTTTTGGTTCTGTAGGTTCTTCCTGCACTGGTGAATATTACATTTTTTGGTCCATTCAAATCTGAAACTCAGGGAATGTGAACTCAAAAGCTGATGAAATTGTGCAGTCCTTCCAAAAGTGAAACTGCTGTTGAGTGCCTGTGGCCAAAACAGCCCTTCTCCTTCCAGTTCATCAAGGACAACCTTTCCTAGAGCCATGCCAACATTTCTTGCTTTCCATTGCATCTCTTGGGTAAGCCCCATAAGCAGTGACCTTGCGACTAAATGCCTGCCAGATCTTCTTTCTGGCAAAAACAGCTGCTACTCTTGGCACATTCAAATGCCTGTTCAAATTTTAGGAAGTCTTCTATGAGGTGTTCATTTTATTTTCCTTCAGCAGTGGAGAAGCATTTCTCTAATAAGGAGAAAGACTATGGAGTTACAAAATATAACTGGAGACACTAGCGGGAGTTAGCTGCATGGGCTCTCATTCTGCATGCCTTCTTGATCTGTGATATTTTCTTTTAAAATATAAATGCCATCATTCATGCAACCAGGAATTAATTCATTTTAGTTAAAAATGCAATTGATAATTAAAGTCAGTGTATCTGTAAAGCTCTGCATTTACACTACCCTTTTGGATACCAGCTTATGTCTTCAAGATCTGGAAGTAAGGGCCAAATCTTAAAATATGTATTTAGAGTACTTGAAATTGTACATAGACAAATAGTGGGATTTTCAAAAGGGTAAATGCATATGTAATATTCTGGGCTGATGTGAGTATGATTCTCACCTTAGAGGTGTTTTAAAGTAGTTGATGGGGTTTTTTGATAATTCACAATACTAGGCAAAGCTTGTTAGCCCCTTCCCAGAACAGACTGTTTGGATTTGTCTTATTTGTTTCCTGGCAATGAGAGATTTGAAAATCACACTTGGTATCTTTCTGGCACCTAAATGTATGGAAAAATATGGCCCTGGTTTCTAAAAATTTTATTTGGGAATTGGCATCAAGTTGCTTTTAGAACAGATACTTTTGAGTATACACGTCCAACCCCTGCTTGCACCTGGTTATCTGGTATTTGGGAGTAAACAAATGATCATCAATCCATTTCTGTGAAGCAGGATCAGTGGGCAGCCAACACCAGGATATTTACAGCATGAATTATGATAAAGAATTCCTGGATGGGCAGGTTGGGCTTTAAAGAGGAATAAATCTCCCCCATCCAGATAAAGATTCTTGCAGGTGATAAGTATCACCATTGAGATTCCTTGTGCAAAGCCTTTAATATGATCCATGGACATCTTTCTTAGATCTGCAGATGTAAAAATTGGATTTGTCTTTCTGGAGTGTAATCAATACAGCACATGACTGATTTAAAATTAACCCTCTGGCAAAACAACAATTTCGCAGACTATATATTTTTTGTTTTGTTTCTAGGTGGATGTTTAAAGAATAGAGACAGTTCTTGGGGAACATCAAGACTTTGGTGTGGGCCAGCAATGGACATGCCTTTGGTATTAATATTATTTAGCATAATGTAATTGCATTAATGCTGGCTAAGTATTCCTGTTGAAAACTTGTATTGATTGTTAACAGTAAAGCTGCAGCCTTTTAACACCAGCTGTTGATTCATTGTCTGTGGAAGCTAGGAGTCTGAAGGGCAAGGATAATTTATACTTGCCAAATCACTTAGCGAAAATTCCGTGTACATTGAAATTTGCATATTCAGAAACATAGAGGGTAATTAGGGATAGGCTAAATATTTGCCCATTTCTCTGTTTTAAGTCACTGTCCTGGGTTCAGCTGTAGCAGTCATTTCTCTCCTTCTTAGTAGCTGGTGCAGTGCTGTGTTTTCGACTTTCAGCCTGGGAACAACGCTGATAACACCAATGATTTTAGTTGTTGTTAAGTAATGTTTACTCCTACCAAGGCCTTTCTCAGTTTCATGCTTTGCCAGGGAGGAGGGGAAGCCGGGAGGAAGAAGAGACAGGACGCCTGACCCAAACTAGCCAAAGGGGTATTCCATACCATGGCACATCATGCCCAGTATGTAAACTGGGGGGAGTTACCCGAAAGGCCCAGATCGCTGGATATTGTTCGGCGGGTGGTGAGCAATTGTATCCTCTCCCCTTGTTATTTCCCTTATCATTATTAGTGGTAGTAGTAGTGGTTTTGTATTATATCTTAGTTACTGGACTGTTCTTATCTCAACCCGTGGGAGTTACATTCTTCTGATTCTCTTCCCCATCCCTCCAGGAGCGGGGGGAGGAAGAAGCAGGGGGGAGTGAGCGAGCGGCTGTGTAGTTCTGAGTTACCGGCTGGGCTTAAACCACGACAGTCACAAACTTGGAATGAACTGGATGGCTCAAGATTTTCTGATTGGAAGCAAAGTATAAAACAAAACTCAGTCTCCCTCAAGTGATGATAAAATATTTTATGGTCTCATAACATCTCACTTTGGAGGAGGAAAAAAACCCCAACAACCCAAACACAAAAAACCTCCTAACCCTGTCTCATACTGATTCATGACCTCACAAAAGGTTTCCCAACTACGTTTAAGTCAATAAGGGGAAAGTTGGTTATGAAGAAGTCCTACCAAATTTAGCAGAATGAAACCTATAATATTCTATTGACATTAATGAGGTTTTCTTACTTTAAAATTACGCAGTGATCTTGCAGTATAAAAGTTAACTGAGTTCTGTCTGTGCAGTTTTGCACCAGCCTACAAAGCTCTGAAACAGAGATACAGTTCTATCTTAAAACCCATGGGATAAGGAGAAAACATGAAGAAAGAATGTGTTTGTTTCATAGATTTTTTTTTTAATAAAAGTTTAGAAAAAATAAATAGTAAAATATACATATGTCAGTGAATAAAATTTGGGACAAGAATGTTTGTTTTTAAGAGCAAATATCCAACCTGTTTGTTTTTTTTTTTTTTTTTTTTTAATATATATACACTTGGATATTTGAATGGTTTGTAGAACAAAACCCTAAATATTCACCCAGATACATCAGCGCCCGAGTAGCAATATGCACCTGTGTTGTCTCACTGAAATAATTTGAAAGTGTAGTTTATCAATGCCCTGTTTTGGATCCTGTAGTGTGTAAGATTTTCCAGTAAAAAGAAAGTGACTGAAAAAAATAAAATTGGTTTAATGTCATTGTGCTGCATGCTATGATGCTGTTGTTTCTTTCATGCTTATCTGGCTTTATTCTGAATGGCCACTGTAAGGTTCACCTTTGAATGTGTAGAATAGTGGTTTATTTTTTGTTTGTTCTGGTTTCATTAATTTGTGGATTAGCCAAGGAGAAGAAGCAATTGCACTCATACCCCCTTCAAGTGACATTTGGTTCCTTCTATTTTTCTTCATTTCCCTAATATTTGCCATTCTTCATACATTCCTTCTCTTGCCTTTTCTTTCCTCATTTCTCAGCCTCCTCTTGTCTCCCAGGACTGCACTTTGACACCCTTAAGCAGTGAATTGGTCTTTGCTTACTGTAGTACTCACATCAATCTTGTGGTTGTGGCTCTGGCCCTTATTCATCATTCCATAATAGTTTTCCTTCCTCCCCCACCTCTTCTCTCTTATCTGTCTTTTAGGAGAACAATGTCTTTCAAAACTTTAGTGAGTGGGAATATCAGTGTCTATGAAAATTTATTTGCTATATAAATACACCAAAGTTTTTTCTTCATAGAGGCCACCCATGTTGCTGCATGTTCTCAGAACATCTTTTGTTGTTTTTCTAGGCAATGAAACCTCACGTTTTGCTAATTTTGTTGAGTAAAGATATGCTCAGGCTGATGTTTTTCATCTGCATTTGGTAAAAATGAAAAGAAAAAGTCAAGTGGTATCCTATGTCACTTAAAAGTGGGAGAGAGCTTCACTTAAACATTGCACTCAGATTTCTCTTGCTGAAATTGTGCAAATTCTGTGCAACCTTTGTGTTGGCTACTCTTCGCATACGGAGAGAAGATGTTTATTCCATATACCAGCTCTGGGCTGCCATATGTTTGACTGAATGTCTGAGAGGTCATTCTGAGAGGATTTCCAGGAGGAAATCTGGCTGATGGACTGCATTTCCCTTTTAATGACATGGGGTTTTTTCCGCTTTCTGCTGTGTAGTCTTTCCAGGTGGCATAAATGGTTTGGAGTAAGACTGAGAAATCTGCCAGTAACTTTATCGTCCATGGCCTTACTCCACAGAAGTGCATTGGCATAAACTCCTCTTTAAACATGCAAGGATTGGTAAATTCAGTGGGGCTATTCATATCCTGAATGTTAACCTCTCTATACTTAAGGGCAACAGCAGTGTCCTATATCCACCTTTCAGCCAGATTCTGAATATTGTTTATTAAGCCTATCACTGGAATCTAGCCACAAAAATGGTTCCATTTTTTTAAATTCTATTTCCTACAAAGACACTGGGAAACCCATTCAAAACATTCAGTCACTTGACTCTTTGCGATCTACTTTGCACTAATGATCTCCTACGTTTAATGTGGTCTTGTTAGGACACAGTGCCTCCTGAAACCTGAAGTTTAACAGAGATGAAGCAATTTTATTGGTATAACTGTGAGCAGGAAGTTATTATCAATCTGATCTTCTTCAAGCATAATTTACAAGGTCTTTCTAATCTGATCAGCTTTCTTGAACACAGTATGCTGATGACTTGCTTCAAGTCATTCATGTGGAGATATTATACCTGCTACATATGATGAAACAATATAAGGCAGATCAACTGCTTATAATCTAATTAGTTTGGTCTTTTCATTTACAGTTATGCCCTGAGTACAGCTGTGCAAAATTCACATAATTTGTTTCACAGAATTTTGCACATTTTGCTTTTAGTTTTGTTTAGCTTTATAAGTAAGATTTAAGCTTTGCAGCTTCAGTGAAATTGCTAGTCCCACCTCCAAAGCATATGAAATTAGATTTTTTTTTTCTAAGTCTAAACTATTTTCAGGGAGTAAATGAATCCATTTAAAGTCAAAACTTGAAGTAAATTATTTGATACAAGTTTTCATGAGAAAATGCTAAGTGGTGCCAGTTTCACTCCAAATGTTACGGGTACTTTCAGTTGTGAATGGGTCTGATACAAAAGTGTGGGATGAGAGTTTTTAATGAACTATCATAAGTTCACTAATGACAGTACATTACAGACTGAGACCTTTCTCAATTCAGGCATTCCATCCTGTGATCAGTTCATCTATGGCACAACAGAGTAAAAGTAGGATGTGACCTTTTTTTCCTTTGGATTTGAGGATTTGAAAACATTAAAAATATTAATATATAGTTTGTAATTATCTTCACTTGCATAGATCTTAGTGCAACATCCTATCAATGCATGATCATGTCTTCAGCTTGAAATACACAGAATACACTGTGATTGACTCCAAGAAAGACACTCAGCTTTCTGCTGTGGGTATTCCTGGGAAAACACTTTGGATAAGTTCAAAAATACCTATGACAGAGGTATTTCTCTTGGAGGACTCCAAATGTACAAATCCTTCTCAGCTGTTTCTGGGTTTCCACACGTAAGTGGGTCCAGAAGAGAGAAGTACTTGGAGTACTGTGTGCGGTTCTGTTGTCCTCAACATAAGAAGGACATGGAACTATTGGAGCAAGTCCAGAGGAGCTCCATGAGGATGATAAGGGGGCTGGAGTACCTCCCATATGAAGACAGGCTGAGAAAGTTGGGGCTGTTTCAGCCGGGAGAAGAGAAGGCTGCTTGGAGACCTCATAGCAGCCTTCCAGTATCTGATGGGAGCCTACAAGGATGCCTGAGAGGGACTCTTCATCAGGGACAGTAGTGATAGGACAAGGGGGAATGGGTTTAAATTTAAACAAGGGAAGTTCTTTACTGTGAGGGTGGTGAGGCACTGGAACAGGTTGCCCAAAGACGTGGTAAATGCTCCATCCCTGGCAGTGTTCATGGCCAGGTTCGACAGAGCCTTGGGTGACATGGTCTAGGGTGAGGACTCCCTGCCCATGGTAAGGGGGTTGGAACTAGATGATCTTAAGGTCCCCAAACCATTATATGAGTGTATGGGTTTGCACCTAGGATGATGTTGAAGTGCATTTTTGTGTCATTTTATCATGACCTAAATCTAATTCACTTCTGTCTATTTGTTTAGGTTTTACATTGATAAAAATAGAAAATACGATTAATTTTTAGTAAAGCTCTCTATATGAATGACTAGAAGATAGGGCCTGAATTTCTTTCTAGAGTACATGAAGGATGGATTTGTTCATCCTGTTTCCATGTATCTTTGGCAGGGAATTTTCTGGCTAAATTTAAAAGATAATGAGAGGGTTGTAGCAGAGTAAATTGTTTTACTTAGATTTCAGATTGAACAGTGGGTATTTAAATCCATGTATTTATATCTGAACCTTGAATAACATAGTTTGTATTACTCTTACCCTTTATCGAAGTGAATGCTTTGAAAATAATATGTTGGCAAATAGTTACCTTTTTTTTTATCCCCTTCCTTTTTGCCTTGTGCTCCTTGTACTCTGCAGCTGCCTAGTATGTAACAAGCAAAACTAAGGTATTGCCAGGAGTTCCATAAACAATGTCTATTGCTTTTGGTTTTATTTCTTAGGAAAGCAAGAAATAATTTTCAAAATAGATATTACAGTCAGGGGATGTGTTTTATTGGATGACACCAGTATTAAGAGATAGAGATTTGACACCCCAAAATTATAATGCCTTTGCTATTTTTTTAATGTATTAGTACTGGTGGTAGATTGCATTAACATTGTCAGTATAGTTTATTTAAGATTTGTTAAACATTTGCTTTAACTGTTAACACCAGAATAGGAATGTGCAATTTTTGTTCACATTAACAGTACATTCAACATAGTTGTTATTGCAATGTATTGATTTAGTTTCTGGAGCTTACCTGGATTGCTGGAAAGACTGCTTTTTTTCTTTTCTCTGGCCTTAGCTATGTTCACAGTTTTATGGGGACTCCTAATCCAACAGTGAGATGAATGAGTATGCACTTTTTTATTTATTTGAGTTTTTTATCCTATTTGTCTTTTCTTACATTAATTTGTTGAAAGCTTGCGGTGAGGTTGTATGTAACCTTTAATTCAACTATTGTTAGTGCTTTTGTTTGCCAGTAAAGGGTTCTGACATTTTCAGTAGGATGCACACCCTTAATAGGGAAACTTAATTATTCCCCCAGTATTTCAGAGCTCTCACTGACATCTGAGTCCTACACACTTTGTATAAACTGCATAACATTCAACTCCCAGTCAATAGGCCACAGTGAATTTCACAGGCTAGAAAGTGCAGGTTTCTTGGATATTATTAACATTATTATGTCTACAAGGACATATATAAGAGAATCTTTATATACTAAACTTGCTTTTCTCCCTCTCTTTCCATTTTGCTAGCTCTTTCTCTTTCAACTGCCTGGTTTATTTGTGCCATTGAATCACATCAGGTTAAATTAATCATGCTGCTTTTAGTTTAAATAATAAGGACATCTACTTACCCTCTCCTAGTACATTTGGTAGTGGACTAATTTTAATCCTGTGGTTTCATTCAGTAAGCAATTTTGCTTTGCAGATTGAGGTGGGGTGTGTGCTTATAAGAATACAATTCCAGAAGTTTTGGGATGCCTGGATCAGGACACAGCTGACTAACGGAAAGATATCTGCTGTATAACACACTCCCGTATATCAATGTAGAATCTGTGAGGTTTGCTCTGCCTGCTCAGTATTGGCAAACATTTTTGTAGTTATGGGGAGGACTTTCCAGCGTGCATGGGTCCCTGTTTGAAATGGGCAGACTCAGGCTGCGGGTTTGTGTTATCTGACCCTTTTTCAGATTGCAGATGCTTTCTATTTCATTTTGCAAGTGACTGCTCCAAATTCCTTTGAATTTCAGTACTTCAAAGGAAGTACTGGGCCAAGGCTGGAACAACATTCAGCAATTGAAAAATTTCAAACTAATGCAGATGGTTTTTTTGGGGAAAAAAAGAAAAATATATATATATATATATATATGCAGCCAGCCAGTGGGATTTTGCTGCACACATTGGGACCTCTTTATTTGGACTGAAATACAGTATGATTTGAAAGAGAAACTACTGTCCTTTTGATTAACTCTCATACAGACTCTCTTATTTTGAAATCAAACTGTTACAGAGATGAGCCTTGAGGCAAATGTTGACCCATTGTGTGGCTGTTTAACCCCCTTCCCCAAATTCACTGTAGCTGCATAGCTTCAATTCAGCAAATGGCTAATGAGATTGATAAAATGTTCAAGCAAAGCTGTGGTATTTTAATCAGTCTCCACAGTGTTTATTTGGAGTATGCTCTAGATCTGGAGAGACTGTTGATATTTTTAGAGCCAGTCAAAAACTGCAAGAAAAATGTCATGTCTATTTGCTCAGATTTTAAAATGAATTTTTTTTGGCTGTACTTTTACTTCTTTTATATGCCATGGAGAGTCACAGATTTTGGCTGTCTCTGCAGCAA